>NC_136728.1:8702676-8912676 GCF_936440315.1 Barbus barbus | reverse complement strand
ATCTTTGAAATTGTCTTTGCAGGTGTCCCGTGTAATGGGAGCCATAAAGACTCAGAGCCCACAGCCCAGAACCTTCTCCAGAGGGGTAAGTTCAAATCAACACGTACCATGTAACACGGTAATCGGTATGGTATTTTTTGCAAATACTTTGAATGTAAATAGTGTTGTACAAAAATATGGTAAAAATGTTGTACCATGGCCAATATGAAAGTAGTTTGTGGTCCAGTTTGGTTCATTTGTAAAGCTTAGCTTTTATATCACTTGTTCCAAACCATTTTTTAAATGTTTTAATATGTTGCAAATATTAGGAAAATGGAATTTGATTTAGGAAGTGTACTAGGAACTATACAGCGACCTTAAATGTGAAAATATGCAAATAAATTGTAAATAAAAACAAAAGATTGTTAAAGTTTTTTCTTCTTTTCTTTAAATCCAATTTTTATAGTAGTTTAATGTGTATAAGCCATACACTATATTGTGGAAAAAAGGGGTTTGGTACGTAAAAGGTCAGTTTTAGTTCCCCGAAAGGCAAGTACTTGGAAGAGCTTAATGCCCAGCCTTGGGTATAAAGATTCAATCACAAAAGAAGTCTTTAGCATTCATTTCACTGCCTGCAGAAACTATGTAATTGTTATTTCAGTCAAGATTGTTCACTTGAAGGCGTTGTTTTTTTTAGCATGAGTAAAAGCAGAATGAGTCAGACCTACTCAAAGCAAACGGCAAAACTTGAAATTGATGCCTTTGTAGTCCTTGCTATTCTGGAGACGTTGGTTATAGCAGCCAGCAGTGTTCAAAGTTCATGACCTTTTGTACTAGAATCCTGAAATTCCTTGTCTAAACTTTATGTAGAAAGCTTTAGGTTGCCAGATTGCAATACTTCTGATCAATTTCCAGATTCAGTCTCGTTTTCTGTGCTTTATTTTGACAGATTCAAACTGTAACGTTAATTCCTGGAGATGGAATCGGTCCAGAGATCTCCAGTGCAGTAATGAAGATATTTGAAGCAGCTAAGGTAAATATCTGTTGTTTTACTCTTCGGGAATGCAGCATAGGCTGCAAGTTCCAACAAGTGCATCATCCACTTTTTCTGCATGTGTCAGGCTTAACATTTAGCTACTGTTATATATTTTTTAACCCTTTTGTGCACTGTTTTAAATCTTAGTTGTGAACTCTTTCCTTAACCAGGCCCCTATTCAATGGGAAGAGAGAAATGTCACCGCTATCAAAGGACCTGGAGGCAGGTGGATGATCCCTCCTGAGGCCAAAGAGTCGATGGACAAAAACAAAATTGGATTAAAAGGTACATTTGCTGACTGTCTCATCAGGCAGATTTTCATAGTTTATTTGAAACTCACATGATCAAAATTGAATTATATTTCAGGACCACTGAAAACACCAATTGCTGCTGGACACCCATCCATGAACCTGCTGTTAAGAAAGACCTTTGACCTGTATGCTAATGTGCGTCCTTGTGTGTCAATTGAGGGCTATAAGACACCATACACCGATGTGGATCTGGTCACCATCAGAGAAAACACAGAAGGAGAGTACAGTGGGATTGAACATTTGGTGAGTATGAGTGTTCGCCTGTCTTTTAAACTATTTATCCAGTAACCCAACCAAACCAGGGTTCACATACTTTTTCCTGCAACTGCATTTAGACCTTTAGTTCCAGTGTAGCACAATAGGTTGACCTTTGACTTTTGGAGCCCTCAGCAGCTAGTTGGCTCTGAAATATCAAAGGTCATGCTATTGTCATCTAATGCTCTCTTAACCAGTTTCTCACACAGTGCTAGCGGGAATTCAGTGGCACAGCTCATATTTCAGTGCTGTTTATTCTTTAGGTAGGTGTCACTCGGCTGCTGTAAATCAGTTGTCTGTGGTCCCAGTCCATAGTGTGTCCAAGCGTCATGTGAAATGACCTTCGGGTCGTCACATTCCATTCATGTGATCTTCCCTTTGTCTGGTCACGTTATGAATTGTGTACACTACGGTTCAATAGTTTGGGGTCAGAGAGAGATTTTTTTTTTTTATTCAGCAAGGATGCATTAAATTGATCAAAAGTGACAGTAAAGGCATGTACTGTATAATGAAGATTTATGTTTCAAAGAAATTTCCACAAAAACATAAGGGAGCACAACTCTTCAAAATTGATCATGAGAAATGTTTCCTGAGCAGCAAATCAGCATATCAGAATGATTTCTGAAGGATCATGTGACACCGAAGACCGTAATGATGCTAGAAATTCAGCTTTGCATCACAGGAATATATTACATTTTAAAACATATTAAAAATAGAAAACAGTTGTATTAATATTTCACAGTATTACAGTTTTTACTGTGATTTTGACCAAATGAATGTAGTCTTTGTGAGAGACTTCTTTCAAAAACATTTAAAAATCAGACCGACTCCAAAGGTTTGAACAGTAGTGTAAACTTTAAAAAAATCTTTTTACTTTTCTCAAATTTTCTGTAGACGTTAAAAAAAATCTTTCAGATCCCAAATTTTTAAATGGTAATGTACATGATGTGGTTCTATGCATAAAGCATTAAGGGGACAGTCCACCCAAAAATGAAAATTCTGTTATTAATTATTCACCCTCATGTCGTTCCAAACCCATAAGACTTTCGTTCGTCTGACCCTGCATAGGCAGCAACACAACTGACACGTTCAAGGTCTAGAAAGGTAGCAAGGACATCATTAAAATAATCCATGTGACGACAGTGGTTCAACCTTAATTTTATGAAGCTACGAAAATACTTTTGTGCACAAAGAAAACAAAAATAACGTCTTTATTTTTTTACCCAAAAAGTATTCTCGTAGCTTTGTTAATATGTCTATTTTAACAATGTCCTTACTACCTTTCTGGGTCTTGAACATGGTAGTTGCGTTGCTGTATATGCAGGGTCAGAAAGCTCTCGGATTTCTTTAAACATATTTTAATTTGTGTTCCAAAGATAAATGAAGGTCTCACGGGTTTGGAACGACATGAGGGTGAGTAATTGTCTTGAGTGAACTATCCCTTTAAGCTACCTTTATAGATCAAGTCCACCATATAAAACTTGCTGTGCAAAACTTAAATCTGAGTTTGTGCAACAGTCATCATATCTTGCCCTGACCCTGATTTTTGAAACCTAAAAATGGTTTTGTCAAGATCTGTTTATCTCAATGTTATATTTGCACTATTTTCACTCTTAATCAGATTGTGGATGGAGTTGTGCAGAGTATTAAACTGATCACAGAGGATGCCAGCAGGCGCATCGCTGAGTATGCATTTGAGTACGCCAGGAATAACCAAAGAGCCAGTGTCACGGCCGTTCACAAAGCCAACATCATGTGAGAGTCACAAATCACACAGTAACTTTGTAGCTATGAAGAATTTCAGTATAACAAGTTTTTACTGACAACAAATGTCTTGTTGGATCTAATTACAAAATAACTGTAATATAAAGATGCTAAATTTAGTGATGTCTTCTAGGCGAATGTCTGACGGTCTGTTCCTGAGGAAGTGCAGAGAGGTTGCTGAGAATTTCAAGGACGTGAAATTCACTGAGATGTATCTGGATACAGTCTGTCTTAATGTATGTTTACAAGAGAACTTTATATCAGTTTTAACACTTCAACTTTGACTTCTAATTTGTTAAAGTTTAAATGACTGTTTTTCAATGTAAAGGTTTTCTTCTTATATTGTATTATATTTTATTTCAGCTTTATTTTAATTAGACACTTTTTCTTAAATGGTCATCTGTTTAATAAATAATATATTTTATATATCTAGTTAAACAATTGCAACACTGCACTGCATGCATATGCAGTACTGCACATTCTGAGTTTCAGTTTGGCCTTTTTTGTTTATACTGTGAAATATGGAAAATACTGAATTCTGTTGCATTCACACACAACAAATATAGTATTTGAAAGTAAATGTGGTCCCCCTTTTCATATAAATTAAATTTCATGATGATCAAGTTTGTAATAATTCTCAACCCGTTTTCTAATTTATGTGAGTTATTAGAAGACCTGCTCAACGTAGTGACAACGTAATGACTTTACATTACATTATATTGTGATTATCCACTAGATGGTGCAAGATCCTTCTCAGTTTGATGTACTCGTAATGCCTAACCTTTATGGCGACATCTTGAGGTGAGTCTGTATAAAGCATCATACAATGATATGTGATATGATTATCTACAAAATGCAAGTCTCACCAAGCTTTGATTTGGGTTTCAGTGATCTGTGTGCCGGATTGATTGGGGGTCTTGGAGTCACTCCCAGTGGAAACATCGGGGCCAATGGTGTCGCCATATTTGAATCAGTATGTATTGGACTCTGGAGGCTGATGCAATGAAGTGATTGATCAAATAGCATTATTCCATATATCATAATCCATTTTTTTTTTTTCATGTGTTAGGTACACGGAACTGCCCCCGACATCGCAGGCAAAGACTTGGCGAACCCCACCGCCCTTTTGCTGAGTGCCGTCATGATGCTGCGCCACATGGGACTTCATGGGCATGGTAAAAAGATCGAGACCGCTTGCTTCGACACCATACGGGAAAAAAAGGTAGGATCAGTCAGTGAATATGAATTTAGCTTCTATCATCAAGACAGAACTTATTTTTATGTCTATTACCCATCTAATATTTCAGGTTCTGACCAAAGACCTCGGTGGAAACTCTAAGTGCTCAGAGTTCACAGCTGACATCTGCCGAAGAGTGCAGGACATGGAATGAGGCTTTTCTAGTCTCTATGTTTGGATCTGTTGCCTAAAGAACTGACAGTCAAAAAAAAGAAAATAGATTAATCTTCGTATCATTCTGATATCTGCGCACAATTCTACTAGGTGTCTGCATTTTCATTTCTCCAGAACTACAAAGCACTGTCTTAAATTCTTGTCCTTCAGTGACTGTATTTTTGAGCTGTTTTAATCTGTCAAAAAGGAACTACATTATCAAAGATAAACTGTATTTATTGACTGGACACTTTCTATGGTTTGATGTGTTTTGACAATTTGCCATTCTGTCATATGACAGGAATAATCTTGTCCAAATAGTGGGCGTAAATACATAAAGGGTATTTTGAATTTAGTGGGGTTTTTTGCTTCAAAGTGTGGTAAATCCGTTAAAGTGAATATATGTTTCACATTTTTTATGCTTAAGCTTTTACATCAGCTATGAACTTTGCATTATGGTTAACAATTAATATAATTCAAACAGTTCTTGACCTTTGCTGTGTCAATTGTGAAATGACTGTATCAAGACATGACTGTGGATGGAATATATACGTTTATTTTTATGGACAAAACAACCCATGTCTTTGTTTATAGAGCACTTATACAATCATTATAATACTGCGTAAACTAACATTACCATATACAGTAAGCACAAGTTTTATTTTTAAGATCCGTTCAAAACATACAGGAATATTAAACATATTCAATTTACATGGAAGACAATTAACAGTATGTTTAATGATATTTAAAAAAATTAGGGCACTTAGTGTTGTTAGATTAAAAAAATAAATCATTTTCTAATTTCTACAATATGATTGGCAAAAAAAGCAACAGTATCTTTAACAGAGATACAGCCAGTCTGGAGGTTGTCTATTCTCTGTAAAAACTGTCTATTTCACCTTGATACATCTGCAACACCACTGGGCGACGTAGTTTCATTGTAGGACCTGAAAAGTAACATAATTCTATTATCTTTTGGAAATAACTGCTGTTTCAATAGAAATAAAGATCCATCAGAAAATACATTATTTTTATCCCCATTGGATAAAAGTAATGTGTGCACAGCACTCACCTAGTTCTCCTCCAACAATTGAGAAATCTTTCCCTAATATGGTCCATTTTTGAATGCGCTGGGCATTTGAGGTTGCTTTTGAGTTGACCCGTGCGATGCCCTCTTCAATGGACTGGTACACTATCTTGTCTTTTCCTCCAGTGATGTCTGACACCTTTGTCGATTGGCTACCATGCCGCTGACAGAATTCCACAGCCTCCAAGCTAAGAATGTCAGTGGGTTCTGTAGTCTCTGGATTGATTGTGCACTAACAAAGGAAAGGAATAATAGATTAACCTAAATGGTTTTGGAGTTATTGAAGCCAGAGCCTTTCTCAAGGCATAGTTTACCTTTAGCGTTAGCAGCATGGACAGAAATTTCCTCTTGTCTCCAATCAGCATGGCATTGCTGATGATTGGCAACTCTTGTTTTACAGCATCCTCTGTGGGAAGTGGGGGAACGTTCTCTCCTCCAGCCGTGATGATAAGCTCTGAATGAAAAGCGATTGAATGGAAATGCCATTTTAAGCTAACCTGAATCTAATTATAGCATCGAAGCTGGTAAAATATGCGTCTGATTCAAAATTGCATCCTTTACCTTTTATTCTTCCAGTGATGTAAAGAAAGCCATCTTCATCTACCTTTCCCAAGTCTCCAGACCGGAGCCATCCATCTTCATCCAAAGCCTCCTTTGTTTTATCCTCCAGGTTGAGGAATCCCATGAAGACATTGCGGCCCCAGAAACACACCTCTCCAATGCCACCAGCATCTACGTTTACTTGTTTGTATCGGCAGCCCGGAACCACATTACCACAGCTAGAAGAGTTTTGGGAATTGTTACACAATGAGCTTGTTGATTATTGTCCTTCAGATTGAAGGTACTCAACCTTTAAGCTGAGGTGAGAAGTCTTGCCTTGACAATCGGTACACTTTCGGTCCAGACATAAAGTGGGGTCCCGAGCTTTCACTCATCCCGTAGGCTTCATACAGCCGAATGTTGAGGCCAAGGAAGAACTGAAGAGTTTCACTTCCAATAGGTGCTGCTCCCGAGAAGAACTTCACACAATTGGAGAAGCCCAGCTCAGCACGAAGCTTCTGTAAGACCAAACTGTCTGCAAGAGTGAAGAGGAATGACTTCTCCTCATCCCTAATTTAAAGAAAATGATCATAAAAACATTAGAAAACGTATAAATAACTTCAATGGACAGTACTGTATAACATACTGTAAAACAATTGACTTACTTCGTAAGCCTTTGATTAGCCTCCAGACTAACAGACATGGCCCAAGTCACTAGTTTCCTTTTCATGTATCCACACTGAGAAATGCCTTCTTTGATCTTTTCCATAATTTTCTCCCAAACACGAGGAACACCCATGTGGGCTGTAGGGGTTACCTCTCGAAGAGTGTCTACTAAAGTCCCCTAAAAGGTAACATAAAATTTCAAGTAAACAAGGTAGAGTAGAATTCGATCCTTTATAACATTTGACAGTGCTGTAGTAGTCTGGTCTCAAGTCTGAGTCCAAGATCATACGCCCATGAACCTTTACATTATGATCACCTATTTAATAACCGGTAGGACCTCCATTAGCCCACATAACAGTGGCCACGTGGCGAGGTGTTAATTCGATGAAGTAGCGATAGGACCCCTAGGGTATCTGGTACTATAATGTCAACAGCAGGTCCTTCACTTTCCATACATTGAGGAGTGGTGATGATGTAGAGTGAACCTGTTTTTCCAAGTCGAACCACAAATGTTGGACTGGTTTAATTTGCAATTAATTTGCTAAATTCTGCAGGAAGGTGGCTCAACAGGAGCAGGACTGACTGGCCTAAAGCTAAACAAAAGTTCCGTTCTTGAACATTTACCTTTAGAGCATCTGGCTGAGCAAAGTTAACTTGCTCCCCCCACTGGATTCCTGTCCAGAGATCAAAGATCTGGGCGGCAATATGGCTGAGAGGAAGGTAGCTGACCAGAGACTCTTGCCGGATTTCAGCTGACTGAATATCTCCAGCCCTGCTTGCACGGTGGGCTGTCCATGTGATCTATAAGAGTCCAGAATTTAAAACTGTCATTAATCTGCACCAAAACATTGCTGCTCTATTGAATGTCATTTTCCATAGCAGCTTACGTTATCATGGCTTAGCATCACTCCTTTCGGTGATCCGGTTGTCCCAGATGTGTAAATAAGTACACAGCACTGATTGGCTTTCTGACTACTGATGACTTCATCTAGCTCTTGATCAGAGACCTCCAGTCCTAGTCCCATGAACTCTTCCCACTGTTCAAAGACAAACATTTACAGCAACTGTTTGGATAACTTTGGCCTACATGGTAACTCAGACAGATCTCGGTAGCACTTCATTTTACAGTACGTGTAATTACCTGGTACATACATGGTAAATATATTGTACCTACAGGCAAATGAGTGGAAACACAAGGTACTTACCTGAAGTGCATGTACATGGTAACAAATAAGAAACACGGCTGTACTTAACAGTCCTACATGCATGGTAATTAGTTTGTACATACAGACAAATGTGGGTAAGAACGGTCACTTACAGGTAGTGCCCGTAAGTTCTTATTTGTTACCATGTACATACACTTCAGGTAAGTACCTTGTGTTACCACTCATTTGCCTGTAGGTACAACATATTTACCATGTATGTACCAGGGAAGTACATGTACTGTAAGTGCTACCCAGATCTCTATATTGGACACTCACCGAATAGAGATTGGGCAACTTCTCCTTCAAAGATCCAGAATACTGGACTATGGCTTTCAAGTGTGGAAGCTTATCCTTTACCTAACAAGACAAACAGTGTTAATCAGCTTGTTCATTAAGTATGAGGAGGTCCAGGTTGAGACAAAGTAGACCAATTGTTACCTGTAAAATCTTATCCAGCTGCTTTTGATTTTCCACAACAATGACATTGGCTCTTGAGTCTTTAGCAACATAGAGGCAAGCATCTGGTGAGTTTGTGGTATAGATACCTGCCATTATACCCCTAGCACAAACAAAAATATAAATGTGAGGGCAGTGATAGTTGATCGAATACTCCCTTTCCACCTTAATAAATTCATTTATAGTTTAAAGTATTTGATGTTAAAGGCCCGTGCAACAGCTTGACCAATGTGTACACAAGCTTCCTACACTTAAGATGGTTAACTCAGGGCCCTGTTTAGTAATTCTGTTCCATGTTTCACACTGAGTATATTCACATGTACTTTAAAAGTTAGATTTGTATGCTTCTGTGAGATTTGTGAAGTCGGACTAACAGCCCAATTGGAATAATGCAATTGTAGCTTGGCTTAATCCAGCATGTACAGTGTAAACCAGGGGTCCTCAACTCTGAACTCTAAAATGCATTTAATCCTTCAAATGTTCGATTTAAGCATTCTGTCATGTACTTGGACAGAGAAACTGACACTAGTTTGACTACAGAAAAAGGTGCACCATCGGTGCAGTACAATTCAAACAAAATTACAAGTGAGGAATTTTTAAGCTTAAATGAAATACAAACTCTGGGTATTTCTCACCCTGCAAAGACAGTTCCAACAGCAGCAATAAACCACTCTGCGGAATTGAATCCCAGGATGGCTACACTGTGGAACCGTTCCAGACCAAGCTAGAATAATTTTCAAATATGACTGTATTATATGCAATCCATAAATTACATGAGAATGAGCTGTGCAAATTAACTTTGTTACATGAACATGTTATGCATGAATTAG
The DNA here is from genome assembly GCF_936440315.1 of Barbus barbus. Lineage (NCBI taxonomy): Eukaryota > Metazoa > Chordata > Actinopteri > Cypriniformes > Cyprinidae > Barbus > Barbus barbus. The sequence continues at coordinate 8,903,157 of NC_136728.1, read as the reverse complement.
TGTTTAAAAACTGCTCTATGATCACCTTTAGAAAGCTTTTGGCAGCCATTCGACTGAGGTGATAATATTCTGAAAAGGTAACTTTTTCCCATTTGTTTCCTCTTTTGCTTGCCAAAGCGGTCAGCTTCCCGTACTTCTGAACTGAGTTGGTAAACATTTGATGCACAGTGACGGGCTGTTCTGGACAAAGTTCATCCATTCTCAGCTGAACTGATCCGCTGGCCTCTGTAGTCCACAAGGATTGGGCTGGGGCCAATTCTGCACCTGCCAGAACCTCCTCAATGCTCTTTGTCTCTGCTGCATTGAATTAGAGAGCATCACAGTTCAATGACAACAAATTTGATGATGTGAACAACAGGATTAGGAGGTCAGAACATAATCCTGATCTCCAAACTCTGAATATGCTAAACAAAATAATAGTTACTCTACTTACACAATCCAGTCCCAACATCCTGCTGCAAAACCTCTGTCATGGGTGAACAGACCGAGCTGAAACACAGATTGCTGGTCTGTTAGATAGCAGTGGACTCTGGCTCTCCCTGCAGTCAGACCCGGCTCTTGCTGCTGTACCCACGAATCACGTTGCAACCGCTCAACAGCATTGTAAGCCCCCACAATGACACGTTTGGGTTACTAAGTACTAAAGCCCCAGCAGCTTTATTGACATACTAGAGCTCACAAAATTTGTGCATTTAGTTCCCATCAGTCATGGAAACTTCTATTCACTCTTTCACTTCAGTTCTTGACGTAACAGCCAAGTGAGAGGGCACATTAGGTTGCTTTAAAATTGGCATCCCTACAAATTGACAGACTTGATGCTCTTTGTAAACAAGAGTGGCAGAACTGGCAGCTGAGCTGATTTCATTTCCGCTGCTCATTTTGATTCAGAGTGTGTTTGGTGAAAAGCACAAACGCCAAAGTTTTTTCCAAGTAGTGTTCTGCCAAACTATCTAGAAAAGACATTTGACATCTTATTCTTATTAGTGGCAACCATAACTGAACATAACACAAATTCCCACAATTCTTTTAAGAACCAAAGTTGTCGCACTGTTTCACTTTTTCATTTATATCTTTTTTTGAGAATGAAACACCACAAACCCTAAAATTACTGAAATAAATTACTAAATAAACTTTACAAACTTGTAATCTTCACATTTCTGATTTTAAATCCTCAAAGAAATAACCCATTTACTTACAATGTAAATACCTCACTGTAACCTTATTTTTTTCTTGAACGTGCATTGATATTTGATTCATTTTGATTCACATAAAATGACTCAAATATCAATGTGCAGGGTTGAAATTCAACATGATGAAGATGTCACAGTCCAAGATAATTCAAATGGTATTAAACACATTCACATACCTTTTTCCAAGTTGGTTATTGGTTGGATCAGTTTGCTGATGTATTTGAGTGCTGGTGCTCATGCTGATTGCAGGACTGGTATGAACTGTTCAAAGATTGCTGGTTCTTGGCATAATGAGGACAGAATGAAGCAACGAATGGGCCATGAGGCACCATCACAATTCTCCAAATGAAAAAACCTTCAGATATGTGTTTATTTTTATGATGCTCTGAGTATGTTGAGTTTCTGGGATATAATCGTTGTTAAGTTCTGTTCTTAGGTTAAGTTGGCAAAAAGTTTGTTCAGTGTGAAATGTCTTTGGATGAAAACACATAGAGCATATTAATGAGTTTGTGGGCTTTCATATGCAATTTGTTACAGTCTTTTGAATTTGTGTAAAACAACCCACTCGGCTGAATTTATTTGAGGTTATTCTGACATATCGTCAATAAAATTCATTTATTTCTAATGGGATTTATTTTTTTCTATTTTAGTTTTATCACCTTTAAGAAAAGAGAGGAGGAGTCATATTTTTCCATACACAGACCTGCTCTTCTGTGAACTTTACATTTTTGTGCTTTGTTGTGTTCCAAACTCCTAAGTCTTTTACATTAAATCGAGTTCTTTCTGTTCAGTGCAACAAAGCAAACAAGCTGAAATTTATGGGTCAGTTACAAATAAGAGTGTCCATGATGAAGAAAGGAAAAATTTAAAGTACACATCAAGTTAAAATTTGGGGAATTGCACGATATGGTATTTTTCAGCCTGAACTAATTTTGATCATTGTTGAAACTTAAAGACATTGTAATGAGGGTCTGGATCCTATAATATTATTATTATGTGCCCAACAGAGTTTTTTCTTCATTATGATATCAAAATCATTGATCCAGCATGGCATTTTATGTTATCTCACCAAAAATAATCAGCTTACTTGCACTTTTTAATGTTTTATGAAGAAATGAATAGATCCAAAACTAAGAGCCAGTTACATGGCATGACATACTGAGTTCATGTTAGCCGACCAAAAGTCCTCGGCTTGCCAAACCACTGAATCTGTAGAAACTCATTTAAACTCACTGAATCTGTATAATGAAGTTTGTACTATAAAAGTTGTAGCCTACTACTTTATTTCTAACCGTGTTTGGGAGATATGCAAAGTGCAAATGATAGAATTATTCATATTAATTATTATTCGGTTCAGGATGTTTCTGATGAAATATTGTGGATACAGTAATACAGTATACAGTAATATCCAATGACGGAAAATAATTTACAATGTCAGAAACAGCGTCGCAGCAGGAGATGCATCTGAATTATACAGGCTAAATATAGCCTACAGGAATTTAACAGACACAACTGCCATAACATGAATCACTGTTTACAAAACTCCTATTACAATATCTAAATAGACATAGGCCTAATAATATCTAACATAATACATTCAGCGATCAGTTGTTTTGGACATTTGCTGTGCATTTCTTTAGAATGTTAAGCGTCGAAGTGTTTTTCATTTAAGGGTTAATTTTCTAGAAGTCTTTATAAATGGTTTATTGTGGCTCTCTGGTGGACAAAATGAGAAATAGCTGGAAAACATAAATTCATATAATAAAATCTGCAATCTCTGTATTTTAATCACGCCTCTGTTATTTCATATATGAACAATGGAAGATAAATAAACAGAAATAGATTATAATAATTGAAAAAAATAAACATCGCTGTCTGCCCACTAGTTTGAAATAGATTAAAAATAAAGTAATTAGTGGCTAATGTGAATATTTTTTACCATGATGTAATGAGTATAATCTCATACACAGTTTTGGAGAAGTAATGTAGTAATTAAAGTAATTTAACCAACAATCATCATGCTAAATTCGTCCAATTTTGGCCTTTACTGTACTTATTGATACTTCATTAATGCTAACATATGCAACTGAAATGTAAAAAAATCTATTAGTAGATGTAGAATTACATTATCTACGATTAATGAATGATCTAAAGATCTAAGTATTATTAATTATTTGTCCATATTATTATGTACTGTAGGAAGGTGTACAGTTATCACGTTTCACCACCAGATGTCTTTACAGTCATTTCAATACATCTGTGCTTAAATGACTCAGCATGTGATTACAGCAAGTTATTTTATATTCTTGATGAAATGAATCCTATGTTTATCTGCTCTCAATTTGTTCATCAAGTCATTGTTAATAATGTTTTTTAGAAATGTTCTGTTTTAATATAAGGTAATAATGCTTATATGCCCTCTGGGTTATTATTAATGTACAAATGTTGAGATGTGAGCTGTATACATTTCAACCAATAAATTGATCATTGTGATGATACTTATGTCAGACCTATACCAGTCTTATTATTTGGTTTATTTCAGATATTTTATTTGTGTGTCCACATCTGTCCTATCCACATTAGTCCTAAAACCTCAAACAATCAGATCTGTCTAGCAACAAGGTTTGCACAACATATATGAATTTTGGTTTGGCGTTTGTTCTTAATGTATCAAATCTCATGAGAGCTGATTGGAGTTGGTTTTAAATGTCTCCTCCTCTATAGAGGGTAGTTTTCTCAGATTTACTTCACTAAGGCGGAAGGAAGAGCTGTGGATCACATGCAGTGAACTACAATATCAGATCGTCAAAATTAGAAATTAGAAAACTACAGTACAACGTAAACTTTAGTTTAAATGCAGTGCTATAGGTTTGTAAAAGAAATGAAGAAAGAAAAGAAAAGAAAAGAAAAGAAAAGAAAAGAAAAGAAAAAAAAGAAGAAATGTTTAAGATCATTTAAAATAGGCACGCTCTTTGTAAAAGACTTTTGTGGTTTGTGGCGAGTTCAAATAAAAATATTTGATGTGGTTGTTATTGTGTGCTTTATTTATAGTAATAGAATAAGTCTGTGTGAATAGAAGGCCTATTATGTGAATGTGTCTAACAGAGGACCCGGAAAACTAAAGCTGAATGAAAATTCAATTCACTATGGAAATACTGAAAAGGAAATTGGACTGTCGCTCATTCAGACATGAAGACATCAGAACTGAACAAATAACTCAAAGTCCTGTTGTGTGCACAACAGTGTACAAGGTTCATCCGTCAATATTTTCTGAAACCTGTGAAAAGTTACTCGATACATGGAGACCTGCAGCTCTGTCATCTAATTGTCAGTGTGGCATGAGAGCAGGCCATGTCTTTTTTACTATAATGTTTTCAACTATTTGTCCAGAGTTCGTTCTTGCTCAGTGCAGGAGTCCTGAGAAATATTTCACATTTGCATTGTAAGACAGAGGGTTCTTGCTGTCTCCATGTAAAAAATTTTGCAGAGCAGAGCATAAGCTTAAGGAAACGTGTTTCAACAAGACTGCCGATTCCTGTTGGGGCACATGATACAAAGATTCATGCGGAAGAGAAAGAAAGACTTCACTCTCAACAGACATCTGACAGAGTAGGACCTCTTCGCTCTGAAGGACAGCACACTAATCAAGCTCACTTGTATTCGTATTGTTATATGTGTTGTACTGCATTACCATCTCAACAGATTTGACCAGGAAAATTGTTCAACGCAGACGGTGTGCACGACATCCACGGACTCTCCTGTTGACGAAAACTGCAGACAGTGCACGGACCGTAGAGTAACGCGGACGGCTGAAGGATACTAGAAAAAAGGAAGAGCTCTTTATTTCATTCAACAGAGTGTAGAATATCCCAGACCCAGCAGATTGTCAAAATTTGAAAACCACAGAAAATATCAGCTTTTGAATGCAGTGGAAAAAAAGGCTTGTAAATGAAGACAAAAGAATAAATGTTCTATTAAGATCATTTCAAGTTTGGATCCTCTTTGTAAAGGACCTCTGTGATTTTTGTATAAAACTCCCATGAGTTCAAATGAAATATATTTTTTTTATGTGGTTGTTGCTTTGTAGTAATAATATAAGTATGTGTGAAATAGTACTAATTGTGTCTAACACAAACACTCAACAAAAGGACAACTTAAGCTCAATGGAAATTCAGTCCGGCATCGAAATGCCGATGGTACAGCCTACTTGAAGAAGAACGGAACAGAAAACAAAAAATCCTGTTTTGTTCATCTCTGTAAAGCCAAACGTGAATGGCTCCTCCACTGAGTATGTATAGTGGGTTTCACAGACAAAACTCCTGGACGAAGAAATTGTTTCACACAGACTGCATGGGCTGAGCATTGACATCGGCGATGCATATTCAGTCTAGGCGTCCACATGTACAGTCTGTTTAACGCTGTGCCCGAAAGCTTCCCTGTTGTATTGATCTATCAGCCACCTGACAAAATGATTTCAGACTGACTCCCGACGTAGTTCACACTTGGTCAGTAGTATCACAGACAGCGCAAAGACTAGTACATTAATGTCTCACAATACAGCTCCCGCTAAAATGCTCCCGCAGCGCTTAAAAAGGTGAATCTAAAATAACTGAGTAAAAGACAGATATAAGTCTGGTAGCACATCTAGGTTTCTTTACACAAGAAGAGGAACGCATCATCGAATCTCAATCTCGTTTTCCCTCAAAAACCTGAAGAAACCATCTAACACCATGGACAGAGTTGTTTGCAACGTCAACTTTACAGTGAATGTAAATATAATGAACGATGGGCGCGGAACTCGGTGGCGCCTAAGCATTGGCCTGAACGGTGCACCTCAGTTCAGCTTGAGCGATATCTTCTACATGCTTCGGAGGGTTTGGCAGTATACGTGCAGTGTTTGGCAATAGGTGCACATACGGATGTTTTCACAGAAGGACAAGGATTCTCTCTGAACCCTTTTGACAGACGAAAAATTGAGAGCTCTTTCACCATCACCCCACCCAGCGTTCAAGACAACAACTGACTGAAACAAATATGCGGCACCCAGATATTTTCCTCCAGTCATCCACCCTGAGTCTGACGATGGGACCAGACCAGCACACAGACCTCCGCCGGGGCAGGGGTGAAATAGTGTTTGGATCGGAGGGACACCTCAGTTGACAACCACCCCGTACCCCCGACCTGACAGACAGTCTGCCTAGCACTCAGGCGTTGTTACATTGCCCAAGACAAGAAACCCACGGCAGATTTTGTTGCATCTCCTGGACTTCCACAACATCTTACTGGACACTACAGCATATTATTATGTAAAACCATTAATTGTTAATTCCTCTGTTTTGCGTCTCTTCAACGCTGATGTGATTGAGTTTTTTAACATGTCTTTGTCAAAAGTTTTTATTAAATATTATTATTAAATATGACTAAATCTTTAAAATCCTGTGCATTTCTCAGCAATTTATTTTCAGTTGAAAACTTCAGTGTAGTTTGGGTGATATAGAATAACAATACAATATCATGATTATTATACACTATATGCCCCGGAAAATATATACACGGTTTGGGAAAAAAAGTATGGAAATGCCATTTGGACTGATTCAGCAGTGTGTACATGAAGACTTGATGAGGACTTAAAAAAACAGTTGAACCTGTTGTGTTTACCGCAATGAAGTTAACTCCCAATGACTTACATACCCTTCTGCTGATATGCCTTGCCTCGTACTGAACCTACACTGAACCAAGTCTGTTGAGAGTGAAGCCTTTCTTTCTCTGGCTCATATGAATCATTGTCATGTGCTCCAGCAGGAACATGTTGAAGCTTGTGTTGTGCTCAGGTGTAGCAGGTCAGAGTCAGCGCACCAGATAAAATCAGGTGTGTAAAACAGCTCAGTGCCAAAGCTCATCTGATGTTCACAGCAGGGCCACCGCAAATATTTCAGGTCATAATCTGGTGGTTCACACAGAAACCCAAACCTCCTACTGTAGATCACTGATCTGGCCTTAATGGACCAACAACAGACTTTTTTTGCGCTGAAGAGTTTATAAGAATTCAACCAATATTAAATTTTGTCACCATCCAAATAAAGAAGTTTAAAACTGAAAAAAACCTCACAGTTCACAAGAAAATCTTTTATTAAAGCATTCTTCCAGAAGACTTTGACAAATTCATCCTGAAAACTCAATATTCGTTGAGTGCTGGAGAGTTACAAACCCCCAAGACATGCATGCATGTTGGTCCAGAAGGTGAAGCACAGGCTCATTCAGTCACATCTTGTGTCAGATTGGCAAAGTCACTCTGTTCCTGGAGCTTAAAGAAATCTTTTGCTGACTGAATCAGTCCGATGCAGGAGAGACACAATGCTGGATGTATGACAGCGCTGACGAGGCACAGTCTCATTGAGCTCATCCAGTATTCAGTTTTATGTCCCTCCTAATGGCAGCATGTTTGTGTTGTGACGGGTCTTGATATAATGACAACACTGTTTTTTTTGTTGATTTTTTTAAACAAAATCGTAGTTCATGGTAAAGGTGTTCATTGTCTGTGTTCTGTGAGTTATTCAGCCATCTGATGTGAACTCTTCAAAACGACTGAGCTGCATTTGTACCGCTTGTGCTGCAATAATGCCACCGGATGAGTTTTTAGCAGAAGCGATTACACCCAAGGGAGAAACCACTCTCCAGAAAGAGATTTGACAAGTGGATAAGTCTCTTAGTTCAATAGACAGACATGCTTTAACACAACACATACTCAAGATAAACAGAATTTTAACAGATCATTTTACAATTCTTCTTCCTTCATTTACAGTAGCTGCATGTGTTGAAGGTTTCTATACACAGATCATAGTTTGGTCCACTGTCAAGAATATTCATGGTCTTCAATGCTTTTGCCTTGTCTGTAAGGGAGTCCCATAAGTCTGTCATGATCTGTGAGCTCATGATCACAACTGTATGATTACCAGTGAGCTTGTTAGGTGGATGAGGTGCTGTGGAGTGCTGAGGTACTTCTCTGTCAGAAACCTGATAGTGAAGTCTTTTGCTCTCTTCCTCATATGAAGTTTTGTATCATGTGATCCAACAGGAATTAGCAGACTTGTTGAAACATTGTTTAAACTCTAAAGTTTGCGCTCTCCTCTGCTGTAGCAGGAGAGTCAGAAGGCGCGTCTCCATTACCCTTCAACTCACTTAAATTGAAATTGCAAATTGAAAATACGCCTAATAGAAAGGCTGTTAAGATGCACAACAGTGTACAAGGTTCATCCGTCAATATTTTCTGAAACGTGAAAGGTTACTGGATACATTGAGACCTGCAGCTCTGTCATCTAATTGTCAGTGTGGCATGAGAGCAGGCCATGTCTTTTTTACTATAATGTTTTCAACTATTTGTCCAGAGTTCGTTCTTGCTCAGTGCAGGAGTCCTGAGAAATATTTCACATTTGCATTGTAAGACAGAGGGTTCTTGCTGTCTCCATGTAAAAAATTTTGCAGAGCAGAGCATAAGCTTAAGGAAACGTGTTTCAACAAGACTGCCGATTCCTGTTGGGGCACATGATACAAAGATTCATGCGGAAGAGAAAGAAAGACTTCACTCTCAACAGACATCTGACAGAGTAGGACCTCTTCGCTCTGAAGGACAGCACACTAATCAAGCTCACTTGTATTCGTATTGTTATATGTGTTGTACTGCATTACCATCTCAACAGATTTGACCAGGAAAATTGTTCAACGCAGACGGTGTGCACGACATCCACGGACTCTCCTGTTGACGAAAACTGCAGACAGTGCACGGACCGTAGAGTAACGCGGACGGCTGAAGGATACTAGAAAAAAGGAAGAGCTCTTTATTTCATTCAACAGAGTGTAGAATATCCCAGACCCAGCAGATTGTCAAAATTTGAAAACCACAGAAAATATCAGCTTTTGAATGCAGTGGAAAAAAAGGCTTGTAAATGAAGACAAAAGAATAAATGTTCTATTAAGATCATTTCAAGTTTGGATCCTCTTTGTAAAGGACCTCTGTGATTTTTGTATAAAACTCCCGTGAGTTCAAATGAAATATATTTTTTTTATGTGGTTGTTGCTTTGTAGTAATAATATAAGTATGTGTGAAATAGTACTAATTGTGTCTAACACAAACACTCAACAAAAGGACAACTTAAGCTCAATGGAAATTCAGTCCGGCATCGAAATGCCGATGGTACAGCCTACTTGAAGAAGAACGGAACAGAAAACAAAAAATCCTGTTTTGTTCATCTCTGTAAAGCCAAACGTGAATGGCTCCTCCACTGAGTATGTATAGTGGGTTTCACAGACAAAACTCCTGGACGAAGAAATTGTTTCACACAGACTGCATGGGCTGAGCATTGACATCGGCGATGCATATTCAGTCTAGGCGTCCACATGTACAGTCTGTTTAACGCTGTGCCCGAAAGCTTCCCTGTTGTATTGATCTATCAGCCACCTGACAAAATGATTTCAGACTGACTCCCGACGTAGTTCACACTTGGTCAGTAGTATCACAGACAGCGCAAAGACTAGTACATTAATGTCTCACAATACAGCTCCCGCTAAAATGGTCCCGCAGCGCTTAAAAAGGTGAATCTAAAATAACTGAGTAAAAGACAGATATAAGTCTGGTAGCACATCTAGGTTTCTTTACACAAGAAGAGGAACGCATCATCGAATCTCAATCTCGTTTTCCCTCAAAAACCTGAAGAAACCATCTAACACCATGGACAGAGTTGTTTGCAACGTCAACTTTACAGTGAATGTAAATATAATGAACGATGGGCGCGGAACTCGGTGGCGCCTAAGCATTGGCCTGAACGGTGCACCTCAGTTCAGCTTGAGCGATATCTTCTACATGCTTCGGAGGGTTTGGCAGTATACGTGCAGTGTTTGGCAATAGGTGCACATACGGATGTTTTCACAGAAGGACAAGGATTCTCTCTGAACCCTTTTGACAGACGAAAAATTGAGAGCTCTTTCACCATCACCCCACCCAGCGTTCAAGACAACAACTGACTGAAACAAATATGCGGCACCCAGATATTTTCCTCCAGTCATCCACCCTGAGTCTGACGATGGGACCAGACCAGCACACAGACCTCCGCCGGGGCAGGGGTGAAATAGTGTTTGGATCGGAGGGACACCTCAGTTGACAACCACCCCGTACCCCCGACCTGACAGACAGTCTGCCTAGCACTCAGGCGTTGTTACATTGCCCAAGACAAGAAACCCACGGCAGATTTTGTTGCATCTCCTGGACTTCCACAACATCTTACTGGACACTACAGCATATTATTATGTAAAACCATTAATTGTTAATTCCTCTGTTTTGCGTCTCTTCAACGCTGATGTGATTGAGTTTTTTAACATGTCTTTGTCAAAAGTTTTTATTAAATATTATTATTAAATATGACTAAATCTTTAAAATCCTGTGCATTTCTCAGCAATTTATTTTCAGTTGAAAACTTCAGTGTAGTTTGGGTGATATAGAATAACAATACAATATCATGATTATTATACACTATATGCCCCGGAAAATATATACACGGTTTGGGAAAAAAAGTATGGAAATGCCATTTGGACTGATTCAGCAGTGTGTACATGAAGACTTGATGAGGACTTAAAAAAACAGTTGAACCTGTTGTGTTTACCGCAATGAAGTTAACTCCCAATGACTTACATACCCTTCTGCTGATATGCCTTGCCTCGTACTGAACCTACACTGAACCAAGTCTGTTGAGAGTGAAGCCTTTCTTTCTCTGGCTCATATGAATCATTGTCATGTGCTCCAGCAGGAATATGTTGAAGCTTGTGTTGTGCTCAGGTGTAGCAGGTCAGAGTCAGCGCACCAGATAAAATCAGGTGTGTAAAACAGCTCAGTGCCAAAGCTCATCTGATGTTCACAGCAGGGCCACCGCAAATATTTCAGGTCATAATCTGGTGGTTCACACAGAAACCCAAACCTCCTACTGTAGATCACTGATCTGGCCTTAATGGACCAACAACAGACTTTTTTTGCGCTGAAGAGTTTATAAGAATTCAACCAATATTAAATTTTGTCACCATCCAAATAAAGAAGTTTAAAACTGAAAAAAACCTCACAGTTCACAAGAAAATCTTTTATTAAAGCATTCTTCCAGAAGACTTTGACAAATTCATCCTGAAAACTCAATATTCGTTGAGTGCTGGAGAGTTACAAACCCCCAAGACATGCATGCATGTTGGTCCAGAAGGTGAAGCACAGGCTCATTCAGTCACATCTTGTGTCAGATTGGCAAAGTCACTCTGTTCCTGGAGCTTAAAGAAATCTTTTGCTGACTGAATCAGTCCGATGCAGGAGAGACACAATGCTGGATGTATGACAGCGCTGACGAGGCACAGTCTCATTGAGCTCATCCAGTATTCAGTTTTATGTCCCTCCTAATGGCAGCATGTTTGTGTTGTGACGGGTCTTGATATAATGACAACACTGTTTTTTTTGTTGATTTTTTTAAACAAAATCGTAGTTCATGGTAAAGGTGTTCACTGTCTGTGTTCTGTGAGTTATTCAGCCATCTGATGTGAACTCTTCAAAACGACTGAGCTGCATTTGTACCGCTTGTGCTGCAATAATGCCACCGGATGAGTTTTTAGCAGAAGCGATTACACCCAAGGGAGAAACCACTCTCCAGAAAGAGATTTGACAAGTGGATAAGTCTCTTAGTTCAATAGACAGACATGCTTTAACACAACACATACTGTAGATAAACAGAATTTTAACAGATCATTTTACAATTCTTCTTCCTTCATTTACAGTAGCTGCATGTGTTGAAGGTTTCTATACACAGATCATAGTTTGGTCCACTGTCAAGAATATTCATGGTCTTCAATGCTTTTGCCTTGTCTGTAAGGGAGTCCCATGAGTCTGTCATGATCTGTGAGCTCATGATCACAACTGTATGATTACCAGTGAGCTTGTTAGGTGGATGAGGTGCTGTGGAGTGCTGAGGTACTTCTCTGTCAGAAACCTGATAGTGAAGTCTTTTGCTCTCTTCCTCATATGAAGTTTTGTATCATGTGATCCAACAGGAATTAGCAGACTTGTTGAAACATTGTTTAAACTCTAAAGTTTGCGCTCTCCTCTGCTGTAGCAGGAGAGTCAGAAGGCGCGTCTCCATTACCCTTCAACTCACTTAAATTGAAATTGCAAATTGAAAATACGCCTAATAGAAAGGCTGTTAAGATGCACAACAGTGTACAAGGTTCATCCGTCAATATTTTCTGAAACGTGAAAGGTTACTGGATACATTGAGACCTGCAGCTCTGTCATCTAATTGTCAGTGTGGCATGAGAGCAGGCCATGTCTTTTTTACTATAATGTTTTCAACTATTTGTCCAGAGTTCGTTCTTGCTCAGTGCAGGAGTCCTGAGAAATATTTCACATTTGCATTGTAAGACAGAGGGTTCTTGCTGTCTCCATGTAAAAAATTTTGCAGAGCAGAGCATAAGCTTAAGGAAACGTGTTTCAACAAGACTGCCGATTCCTGTTGGGGCACATGATACAAAGATTCATGCGGAAGAGAAAGAAAGACTTCACTCTCAACAGACATCTGACAGAGTAGGACCTCTTCGCTCTGAAGGACAGCACACTAATCAAGCTCACTTGTATTCGTATTGTTATATGTGTTGTACTGCATTACCATCTCAACAGATTTGACCAGGAAAATTGTTCAACGCAGACGGTGTGCACGACATCCACGGACTCTCCTGTTGACGAAAACTGCAGACAGTGCACGGACCGTAGAGTAACGCGGACGGCTGAAGGATACTAGAAAAAAGGAAGAGCTCTTTATTTCATTCAACAGAGTGTAGAATATCCCAGACCCAGCAGATTGTCAAAATTTGAAAACCACAGAAAATATCAGCTTTTGAATGCAGTGGAAAAAAAGGCTTGTAAATGAAGACAAAAGAATAAATGTTCTATTAAGATCATTTCAAGTTTGGATCCTCTTTGTAAAGGACCTCTGTGATTTTTGTATAAAACTCCCGTGAGTTCAAATGAAATATATTTTTTTTATGTGGTTGTTGCTTTGTAGTAATAATATAAGTATGTGTGAAATAGTACTAATTGTGTCTAACACAAACACTCAACAAAAGGACAACTTAAGCTCAATGGAAATTCAGTCCGGCATCGAAATGCCGATGGTACAGCCTACTTGAAGAAGAACGGAACAGAAAACACAAAATCCTGTTTTGTTCATCTCTGTAAAGCCAAACGTGAATGGCTCCTCCACTGAGTATGTATAGTGGGTTTCACAGACAAAACTCCTGGACGAAGAAATTGTTTCACACAGACTGCATGGGCTGAGCATTGACATCGGCGATGCATATTCAGTCTAGGCGTCCACATGTACAGTCTGTTTAACGCTGTGCCCGAAAGCTTCCCTGTTGTATTGATCTATCAGCCACCTGACAAAATGATTTCAGACTGACTCCCGACGTAGTTCACACTTGGTCAGTAGTATCACAGACAGCGCAAAGACTAGTACATTAATGTCTCACAATACAGCTCCCGCTAAAATGCTCCCGCAGCGCTTAAAAAGGTGAATCTAAAATAACTGAGTAAAAGACAGATATAAGTCTGGTAGCACATCTAGGTTTCTTTACACAAGAAGAGGAACGCATCATCGAATCTCAATCTCGTTTTCCCTCAAAAACCTGAAGAAACCATCTAACACCATGGACAGAGTTGTTTGCAACGTCAACTTTACAGTGAATGTAAATATAATGAACGATGGGCGCGGAACTCGGTGGCGCCTAAGCATTGGCCTGAACGGTGCACCTCAGTTCAGCTTGAGCGATATCTTCTACATGCTTCGGAGGGTTTGGCAGTATACGTGCAGTGTTTGGCAATAGGTGCACATACGGATGTTTTCACAGAAGGACAAGGATTCTCTCTGAACCCTTTTGACAGACGAAAAATTGAGAGCTCTTTCACCATCACCCCACCCAGCGTTCAAGACAACAACTGACTGAAACAAATATGCGGCACCCAGATATTTTCCTCCAGTCATCCACCCTGAGTCTGACGATGGGACCAGACCAGCACACAGACCTCCGCCGGGGCAGGGGTGAAATAGTGTTTGGATCGGAGGGACACCTCAGTTGACAACCACCCCGTACCCCCGACCTGACAGACAGTCTGCCTAGCACTCAGGCGTTGTTACATTGCCCAAGACAAGAAACCCACGGCAGATTTTGTTGCATCTCCTGGACTTCCACAACATCTTACTGGACACTACAGCATATTATTATGTAAAACCATTAATTGTTAATTCCTCTGTTTTGCGTCTCTTCAACGCTGATGTGATTGAGTTTTTTAACATGTCTTTGTCAAAAGTTTTTATTAAATATTATTATTAAATATGACTAAATCTTTAAAATCCTGTGCATTTCTCAGCAATTTATTTTCAGTTGAAAACTTCAGTGTAGTTTGGGTGATATAGAATAACAATACAATATCATGATTATTATACACTATATGCCCCGGAAAATATATACACGGTTTGGGAAAAAAAGTATGGAAATGCCATTTGGACTGATTCAGCAGTGTGTACATGAAGACTTGATGAGGACTTAAAAAAACAGTTGAACCTGTTGTGTTTACCGCAATGAAGTTAACTCCCAATGACTTACATACCCTTCTGCTGATATGCCTTGCCTCGTACTGAACCTACACTGAACCAAGTCTGTTGAGAGTGAAGCCTTTCTTTCTCTGGCTCATATGAATCATTGTCATGTGCTCCAGCAGGAATATGTTGAAGCTTGTGTTGTGCTCAGGTGTAGCAGGTCAGAGTCAGCGCACCAGATAAAATCAGGTGTGTAAAACAGCTCAGTGCCAAAGCTCATCTGATGTTCACAGCAGGGCCACCGCAAATATTTCAGGTCATAATCTGGTGGTTCACACAGAAACCCAAACCTCCTACTGTAGATCACTGATCTGGCCTTAATGGACCAACAACAGACTTTTTTTGCGCTGAAGAGTTTATAAGAATTCAACCAATATTAAATTTTGTCACCATCCAAATAAAGAAGTTTAAAACTGAAAAAAACCTCACAGTTCACAAGAAAATCTTTTATTAAAGCATTCTTCCAGAAGACTTTGACAAATTCATCCTGAAAACTCAATATTCG
Source organism: Barbus barbus (assembly GCF_936440315.1). Lineage (NCBI taxonomy): Eukaryota > Metazoa > Chordata > Actinopteri > Cypriniformes > Cyprinidae > Barbus > Barbus barbus. Next base: position 8,887,792 of record NC_136728.1, on the reverse strand, counting down.
TTGAGTGCTGGAGAGTTACAAACCCCCAAGACATGCATGCATGTTGGTCCAGAAGGTGAAGCACAGGCTCATTCAGTCACATCTTGTGTCAGATTGGCAAAGTCACTCTGTTCCTGGAGCTTAAAGAAATCTTTTGCTGACTGAATCAGTCCGATGCAGGAGAGACACAATGCTGGATGTATGACAGCGCTGACGAGGCACAGTCTCATTGAGCTCATCCAGTATTCAGTTTTATGTCCCTCCTAATGGCAGCATGTTTGTGTTGTGACGGGTCTTGATATAATGACAACACTGTTTTTTTTGTTGATTTTTTTAAACAAAATCGTAGTTCATGGTAAAGGTGTTCATTGTCTGTGTTCTGTGAGTTATTCAGCCATCTGATGTGAACTCTTCAAAACGACTGAGCTGCATTTGTACCGCTTGTGCTGCAATAATGCCACCGGATGAGTTTTTAGCAGAAGCGATTACACCCAAGGGAGAAACCACTCTCCAGAAAGAGATTTGACAAGTGGATAAGTCTCTTAGTTCAATAGACAGACATGCTTTAACACAACACATACTGTAGATAAACAGAATTTTAACAGATCATTTTACAATTCTTCTTCCTTCATTTACAGTAGCTGCATGTGTTGAAGGTTTCTATACACAGATCATAGTTTGGTCCACTGTCAAGAATATTCATGGTCTTCAATGCTTTTGCCTTGTCTGTAAGGGAGTCCCATGAGTCTGTCATGATCTGTGAGCTCATGATCACAACTGTATGATTACCAGTGAGCTTGTTAGGTGGATGAGGTGCTGTGGAGTGCTGAGGTACTTCTCTGTCAGAAACCTGATAGTGAAGTCTTTTGCTCTCTTCCTCATGTGAAGTTTTGTATCATGTGATCCAACAGGAATTAGCAGACTTGTTGAAACATTGTTTAAACGCTAAAGTTTGCGCTCTCCTCTGCTGTAGCAGGAGAGTCAGAAGGCGCGTCTCCATTACCCTTCAACTCACTTAAATTGAAACTGCGAATTGAAAATACGCCTAATAGAAAGGCTGTTAAGATGCACAACAGTGTACAAGGTTCATCCGTCAATATTTTCTGAAACGTGAAAAATTACTCGATACATGGAGACCTGCAGCTCTGTCATCTAATTGTCAGTGTGGCATGAGAGCAGGCCATGTCTTTTTTACTATAATGTTTTCAACTATTTGTCCAGAGTTCGTTCTTGCTCAGTGCAGGAGTCCTGAGAAATATTTCACATTTGCATTGTAAGACAGAGGGTTCTTGCTGTCTCCATGTAAAAAATTTTTGCAGAGCAGAGCATAAGCTTTAGGAAACGTGTTTCAACAAGACTGCCGATTCCTGTTGGGGCACATGATACAAAGATTCATGCGGAAGAGAAAGAAAGACTTCACTCTCAACAGACATCTGACAGAGTAGGACCTCTTCGCTCTGAAGGACAGCACACTAATCAAGCTCACTTGTATTCGTATTGTTATATGTGTTGTACTGCATTACCATCTCAACAGATTTGACCAGGAAAATTGTTCAACGCAGACGGTGTGCACGACATCCACGGACTCTCCTGTTGACGAAAACTGCAGACAGTGCACGGACCGTAGAGTAACGCGGACGGCTGAAGGATACTAGAAAAAAGGAAGAGCTCTTTATTTCATTCAACAGAGTGTAGAATATCCCAGACCCAGCAGATTGTCAAAATTTGAAAACCACAGAAAATATCAGCTTTTGAATGCAGTGGAAAAAAAGGCTTGTAAATGAAGACAAAAGAATAAATGTTCTATTAAGATCATTTCAAGTTTGGATCCTCTTTGTAAAGGACCTCTGTGATTTTTGTATAAAACTCCCATGAGTTCAAATGAAATATATTTTTTTATGTGGTTGTTGCTTTGTAGTAATAATATAAGTATGTGTGAAATAGTACTAATTGTGTCTAACACAAACACTCAACAAAAGGACAACTTAAGCTCAATGGAAATTCAGTCCGGCATCGAAATGCCGATGGTACAGCCTACTTGAAGAAGAACGGAACAGAAAACAAAAAATCCTGTTTTGTTCATCTCTGTAAAGCCAAACGTGAATGGCTCCTCCACTGAGTATGTATAGTGGGTTTCACAGACAAAACTCCTGGACGAAGAAATTGTTTCACACAGACTGCATGGGCTGAGCATTGACATCGGCGATGCATATTCAGTCTAGGCGTCCACATGTACAGTCTGTTTAACGCTGTGCCCGAAAGCTTCCCTGTTGTATTGATCTATCAGCCACCTGACAAAATGATTTCAGACTGACTCCCGACGTAGTTCACACTTGGTCAGTAGTATCACAGACAGCGCAAAGACTAGTACATTAATGTCTCACAATACAGCTCCCGCTAAAATGCTCCCGCAGCGCTTAAAAAGGTGAATCTAAAATAACTGAGTAAAAGACAGATATAAGTCTGGTAGCACATCTAGGTTTCTTTACACAAGAAGAGGAACGCATCATCGAATCTCAATCTCGTTTTCCCTCAAAAACCTGAAGAAACCATCTAACACCATGGACAGAGTTGTTTGCAACGTCAACTTTACAGTGAATGTAAATATAATGAACGATGGGCGCGGAACTCGGTGGCGCCTAAGCATTGGCCTGAACGGTGCACCTCAGTTCAGCTTGAGCGATATCTTCTACATGCTTCGGAGGGTTTGGCAGTATACGTGCAGTGTTTGGCAATAGGTGCACATACGGATGTTTTCACAGAAGGACAAGGATTCTCTCTGAACCCTTTTGACAGACGAAAAATTGAGAGCTCTTTCACCATCACCCCACCCAGCGTTCAAGACAACAACTGACTGAAACAAATATGCGGCACCCAGATATTTTCCTCCAGTCATCCACCCTGAGTCTGACGATGGGACCAGACCAGCACACAGACCTCCGCCGGGGCAGGGGTGAAATAGTGTTTGGATCGGAGGGACACCTCAGTTGACAACCACCCCGTACCCCCGACCTGACAGACAGTCTGCCTAGCACTCAGGCGTTGTTACATTGCCCAAGACAAGAAACCCACGGCAGATTTTGTTGCATCTCCTGGACTTCCACAACATCTTACTGGACACTACAGCATATTATTATGTAAAACCATTAATTGTTAATTCCTCTGTTTTGCGTCTCTTCAACGCTGATGTGATTGAGTTTTTTAACATGTCTTTGTCAAAAGTTTTTATTAAATATTATTATTAAATATGACTAAATCTTTAAAATCCTGTGCATTTCTCAGCAATTTATTTTCAGTTGAAAACTTCAGTGTAGTTTGGGTGATATAGAATAACAATACAATATCATGATTATTATACACTATATGCCCCGGAAAATATATACACGGTTTGGGAAAAAAAGTATGGAAATGCCATTTGGACTGATTCAGCAGTGTGTACATGAAGACTTGATGAGGACTTAAAAAAACAGTTGAACCTGTTGTGTTTACCGCAATGAAGTTAACTCCCAATGACTTACATACCCTTCTGCTGATATGCCTTGCCTCGTACTGAACCTACACTGAACCAAGTCTGTTGAGAGTGAAGCCTTTCTTTCTCTGGCTCATATGAATCATTGTCATGTGCTCCAGCAGGAATATGTTGAAGCTTGTGTTGTGCTCAGGTGTAGCAGGTCAGAGTCAGCGCACCAGATAAAATCAGGTGTGTAAAACAGCTCAGTGCCAAAGCTCATCTGATGTTCACAGCAGGGCCACCGCAAATATTTCAGGTCATAATCTGGTGGTTCACACAGAAACCCAAACCTCCTACTGTAGATCACTGATCTGGCCTTAATGGACCAACAACAGACTTTTTTTGCGCTGAAGAGTTTATAAGAATTCAACCAATATTAAATTTTGTCACCATCCAAATAAAGAAGTTTAAAACTGAAAAAAACCTCACAGTTCACAAGAAAATCTTTTATTAAAGCATTCTTCCAGAAGACTTTGACAAATTCATCCTGAAAACTCAATATTCGTTGAGTGCTGGAGAGTTACAAACCCCCAAGACATGCATGCATGTTGGTCCAGAAGGTGAAGCACAGGCTCATTCAGTCACATCTTGTGTCAGATTGGCAAAGTCACTCTGTTCCTGGAGCTTAAAGAAATCTTTTGCTGACTGAATCAGTCCGATGCAGGAGAGACACAATGCTGGATGTATGACAGCGCTGACGAGGCACAGTCTCATTGAGCTCATCCAGTATTCAGTTTTATGTCCCTCCTAATGGCAGCATGTTTGTGTTGTGACGGGTCTTGATATAATGACAACACTGTTTTTTTTGTTGATTTTTTTAAACAAAATCGTAGTTCATGGTAAAGGTGTTCATTGTCTGTGTTCTGTGAGTTATTCAGCCATCTGATGTGAACTCTTCAAAACGACTGAGCTGCATTTGTACCGCTTGTGCTGCAATAATGCCACCGGATGAGTTTTTAGCAGAAGCGATTACACCCAAGGGAGAAACCACTCTCCAGAAAGAGATTTGACAAGTGGATAAGTCTCTTAGTTCAATAGACAGACATGCTTTAACACAACACATACTGTAGATAAACAGAATTTTAACAGATCATTTTACAATTCTTCTTCCTTCATTTACAGTAGCTGCATGTGTTGAAGGTTTCTATACACAGATCATAGTTTGGTCCACTGTCAAGAATATTCATGGTCTTCAATGCTTTTGCCTTGTCTGTAAGGGAGTCCCATGAGTCTGTCATGATCTGTGAGCTCATGATCACAACTGTATGATTACCAGTGAGCTTGTTAGGTGGATGAGGTGCTGTGGAGTGCTGAGGTACTTCTCTGTCAGAAACCTGATAGTGAAGTCTTTTGCTCTCTTCCTCATGTGAAGTTTTGTATCATGTGATCCAACAGGAATTAGCAGACTTGGTGAAACATATTGTCTAAAGCTTGTGCTCTGTTCTGCTGTAGGGCCCGGTGTTAGAGGCACCCTCCCCCGGTAGGACCACAATTTTTTTACTGCGCGTAACGCGGAACACAATTTCTACCAAGGGGGACCCCTTCTTCAGGATTGCGACCTCTACCGAGGGGGGCCCGAGTAAATATGCTTTTCAGGGGGCCACCATAGTGGCAGCCCTTACTCTCTTACATGCATGTTCATGGAGTATTTTAACCTCTACCATTCTCCAAGCACTAACTGGATCATGAGTTTCAGAAAAAAAAACATTTGAAGACTAACTGTGAATATTCTTGACATTGGATGAATCTGTGATTTGTGTAATGTAACAGAAAGAAATGCAATGAAATAATATTACATTAATTGGTGCTGTATCTACACTCTACAGCATATGCTGTATTAAAACACCTGTGGAAACTATAGACCAGTAGGACTTATCAGCACCAAAGTGAAGTGGGACAACAGCAGCACTCAGAAGATACCATGGACATTTTTTATGTGTACAGCAATCTTACTTTGTATAACATAAGCAGCACTATCTGCAAGATCTTGCCAGCCTGCTGGCACGACTATGAGATCAGACGACAGAATGACTACAACGACTACTGCTAGTGGGATCAGCTACTGTATGTATATTGTATAAATATGTCTGCAATAGTTCACAAGCGCAGTAGTCTGAAGAACTCAAATAACTTTTTCTCAGTTGCCTGAAGAAGCTAGAGATCATGGTTAACTTTAACATGAACATGAATTTTGATTAGCCAAACCGTGTTGTCTTTGTATTAACCATTGTTTGCAGGAGAGCTGCTGCCTTGGCTGCCACAAATGAGTTGAGCATAAGAATGACCCTCGTCTTTGACCAAGGGTTTCAGCGTTTTTTCTGGCTGTGGAATCACTTGAGACGAATGCTCTTCTAAAAGAAACAAAGGTTTCTTAAAGGGGACTGTTTGAAGACTCAACCTCTGGTCCCTAGGCATCTTCACTCCAGTCAACCTCCCATTATCTTGGAGAAATTCAATCACCAGCCGTCACAGCAGAATTACAAAAGAGTAACAGAGGCTCCTGACAGAGGACTGCCTGAAAACTCAACCACCGGCACCAGAGGAACCTTCACTCCAGTTTAAATTCACGATCGCCTTTTGAGGGATTTCAGCGATGACCTGAGAGGGTCGGATGCTGCCCCCATTGCTAGCTGGTGCCCTACGCAGACTACTTCCTCTGCATATAGGGAGCGGCAGGACTGAACTTGAGAGCGTTCAATCACCTGATTTCACAGCAGAAACGTGCGGCCAAGAGGAGGGGCATAAACGCTAAAACCTGATGAGCTAGTTGAGACTGTGCCTCGTCAGCGCTGTCATACATGGCACTGTGTCTCTCCTACATTAGACTGGTTCAGTCAGCACAAGCTTTTTTTTGAGTGACTTTGCTGATTTGAAACAAACTGTGATTGACTGAGCCTGTGCTTCACTTTCTGTACTACCATGTGTGTCCCGGGGATTTGTGACTCCTGTAAGGATGCTTTAATTTAAGACTTTTAAAATCTTGTGAATTTCAAAGAGATTTATTTTAGGTTTTAATTTTCTTACATTGGAGGGTAACAAAATATAATCTTGATGATTTTGAATTATGAACCCTTATTACGAACTATCACTGGAATAGTTGTGCCAGCCATGTTCTGAAGATGAAGTGAGTTTGGCCACTGAAACTCACCTGCTATAAGTGAACTGAACCTTCTGGCAAATGTTTCTACATGTTCCTACTAGAGCTGGATGCATTCATTAACACTGACATTAAAAAATATTCACACACACTGCCTGTTTCTATCGGTCTGTTAATACATGTACTGAAATGCTATATAAACAATTGATATTCATATTATAACAACCAGTAAGTTAACATATGATTCTATCACAAGATCCTACATCATTGTTAAAGAGTGACCTCTGCTGAGCGATTATCAGAACAGACCTCATTTCCCATATAACATGGAGATCACATATTCCATAAACCCATAAAGATGTTTTTATTTATTTAGATAGTGGTAATGAATAGTAATATTTAATTTACTCGTATTCTAATATCTGATAACTCACATCTAACATTTCTTCAAGAAAGTGTAAAAATCTAGAAAAGACACACTAAGACATGAGAATGACTGAAATTGTTATACCAATTCAAAATGGTAAACCAGCAATGTTTACCATTTATGGACTGTTTTGCTATATGTTATTGCTTTCTAACATAAAAAGAAGTTATGAAAATAAATCTGTTATAAAATCTCCATTTTAAAAATCTTTTATTAAACCACACATCTACAAAACATTTGACAGATTCAAGAGAAATCAGAAATAAAAGTAACAGAAAATAAGTAACACATTTTTTATGGTTTCTTATGTTAATGTGACAAAAGTCCAGAAAGTCAATACACTGTAGATGACTGAGTTCACCAGCTATTGCAGGGCTCTTTATGCTTGACATGTTCACAAGACTCTAAAATTTTAGTTCTACCAGAAAGACTCAGGAGGTGTTGAAATGAATCAATAGTATTTATTTAACAATAAAAACTAATAGAAACATTAACAACACCCTTTTTGCAGAAAGGAATCAAGTGGATTTTTAATCCCCCAACTGGTTCACATCATGGTGGTTCATGGGAAAGGTTGATTAGGTCTGTAAGAAAAGTGCTGAATTCCACCTTAAGGTCACAACATCTTGATGAAGAAGGCCTTCATACAGTTCTTTGTAAGGTGGAGGCAATTATTAATGGCCGTCCCATTATGTAGGAATCTACTGACCCCAATGATTTAGATTTAGATCAGATACCTGATCACTTGTTGCTTTTAAAAACTACACTATTATTGCCACCAAGGATTTTTCAAAGAGAGGATGTATATGCTTGTCGACGATGGAGACAGGCGCAATATATATCAGATCGGTTTTGGGAGCGATGGACAAAGGAATACCTGCCTCAACTAGAATGGCAAAAATGGCCAGGTTCATCCCACAATTGAATTCCTGGTGATATTGTTCTTTTGGTTGATGACTCTGCTCCACGTAATTCATGAATAACTGGAAAAGTCATTCAAACATTTCCAGATAATAAAGGCTTTATTTGCCAGGTATGACTTAAGATGAAGTCTAACTATTTAAAAAGACCAGTGACAAAAATCTGCCTTTTGCAAGAAGGAGATATTTGGCATTTTCCTTTTAAAGGGAATGACTGCTTGAACATTTAATACAGACTGGGACTTTACATTACATGCACATTATACTTTTCATCCTTTACAATGACAGTTGTTGAAACTAAAATATTATGGACTTTACAGGGGTTCATTATGTACTGTAAATACACAAATATTTGCTATTGTAAAGGTCATTTTTTGAAATATTAAGATTGTGTGTTTTCAAATATCTCCTACATGGATGTATTTAATGTAATTATTATTCAGTCATAATAAATAGAGGCTGGGATGTAGGAGCCATGTAATGTGAATGTCATGTGACTAATAGCCAAAGGGGGTGTGTCAATAAATAAGTGTGGTTAAATCACCAGTTACATGTGTGTATTAAATGGAAGCCAGGGGGTGAATGTGGGAGAACGTATTTTTTGTTGACCGTGCAACCCTTTCAATAAACAGCAAAGTTAAGGATTGATGTGTCATGCAAGTTTATTCTACTAATTCAGCTCTTTAGCGGTTTTTGAACATTTTGATTTTGTTTGGTTTAATAATTAACATTTCATTGGCGACTTACATTCAGTTATATTCAGTGCCAGACTTGGCAATGTTAAACTGAACAGCTGCATGATGAATATCATGAATAATTGACGTGCTCAAGAACAGCACATAGGCACTCTCTTCAACTGTGTTCAGCGTAAGTGCCATCTTCAACGTGCTTCGGCGTGTTTGGGAATGGCTGCGGAAGCACTTCTGCAACAGAAGAGCAACACTTAACAATTAACCCTTTTGGCAGTGAACAGTTTGAGGGCTCTTTCACCATCACCCCATCCAGTGTTTAAGACAACAATTGAACGAAAACCAATGATGTGTCAGCACAGATATTCTCTTCCAACTATCCACCCTGATTCTGAGGACGGAACCAGACAGTGAAATCTGCAAAGTGGACCTGACAGAGATGAGATAATCTATTGAAGAAGATTTACCATTCTTTAATAAAACATCTTTAAAGCATGAATTGTTTGTGGGTTTTTTTGTTTGTTTTCTTGTGTGTGTATGCAGTGTATCACAAAGCCTCTGCCCTATACTTATGCATCTATTAAATTTTGTTCTTGGGGAGGTGGGGCGTCAGGGGGTGGGACTTCAGAAATTTTGGTCTTGGGGAGGGTGGGGCTTCAGGGGGTGGGACTTCAGAAATTTCGGTCTTGGGGAGGGTGGGGCTTCAGGGGGTGGGACTTCAGAAATTTCGGTCTTGGGGAGGTGGGGCTTCAGGGGGTGGGACTTCAGAAATTTCGGTCTTGGGGAGGTGGGGCTTCAGGGGGTGGGACTTCAGAAATTTCGGTCTTGGGGAGGTGGGGCTTAAGGGGGTAGGACTTCAGACATTTCGGTCTTGGGGAGGTGGGGCTTCAGGGGGTGGGACTTCAGAAATTTCGGTCTTGGGGAGGGTGGGGCTTCAGGGGGTGGGACTTCAGAAATTTCGGTCTTGGGGAGGGTGGGGCTTCATGGGGTGGGACTTCAGAAATTTCGGTCTTGGGGAGGTGGGGCTTAAGGGGGTAGGACTTCAGAAATTTCGGTCTTGGGGAGGTGGGGCTTAAGGGGGTAGGACTTCAGAAATTTCGGTCTTGGGGAGGTGGGGCTTCAGGGGGTGGGACTTCAGAAATTTCGGTCTTGGGGAGGTGGGGCTTCAGGGGGTGGGACTTCAGAAATTTCGGTCTTGGGGAGGTGGGGCTTCAGGGGGTGGGACTTCAGAAATTTCTGTCTTGGGGAGGTGGGGCTTAAGGGGGTAGGACTTCAGACATTTCGGTCTTGGGGAGGTGGGGCTTCAGGGGGTGGGACTTCAGAAATTTCGTTCTTGGGGAGGTGGGGCGTCAGGGGGTGGGACTTCAGAAATTTCGGTCTTGGGGAGGGTGGGGCTTAAGGGGGTAGGACTTCAGAAATTTCGGTCTTGGGGAGGTGGGGCTTAAGGGGGTAGGACTTCAGACATTTCGGTCTTGGGGAGGTGGGGCTTCAGGGGGTGGGACTTCAGAAATTTCGGTCTTGGGGAGGTGGGGCTTCAGGGGGTGGGACTTCAGAAATTTCGGTCTTGGGGAGGTGGGGCTTCAGGGGGTGGGACTTCAGAAATTTCGGTCTTGGGGAGGTGGGGCTTAAGGGGGTAGGACTTCAGACATTTCGGTCTTGGGGAGGTGGGGCTTCAGGGGGTGGGACTTCAGAAATTTCGTTCTTGGGGAGGTGGGGCGTCAGGGGGTGGGACTTCAGAAATTTCGGTCTTGGGGAGGGTGGGGCTTCAGGGGGTGGGACTTCAGAAATTTCGGTCTTGGGGAGGGTGGGGCTTCAGGGGGTGGGACTTCAGAAATTTCGGTCTTGGGGAGGTGGGGCTTCAGGGGGTGGGACTTCAGAAATTTCGGTCTTGGGGAGGTGGGGCTTCAGGGGGTGGGACTTCAGAAATTTCGGTCTTGGGGAGGTGGGGCTTAAGGGGGTAGGACTTCAGACATTTCGGTCTTGGGGAGGTGGGGCTTCAGGGGGTGGGACTTCAGAAATTTCGGTCTTGGGGAGGTGGGGCTTCAGGGGGTGGGACTTCAGAAATTTCGGTCTTGGGGAGGTGGGGCTTAAGGGGGTAGGACTTCAGACATTTCGGTCTTGGGGAGGTGGGGCTTCAGGGGGTGGGACTTCAGAAATTTCGGTCTTGGGGAGGGTGGGGCTTCAGGGGGTGGGACTTCAGAAATTTCGGTCTTGGGGAGGTGGGGCTTCAGCAGGAGGGACTTCAGAAATTTCGGTCTGGGGGAGGGTGGGGCTTCAGGGGGTGGGACTTCAGAAATTTCAGTATATCTTCGGCCAAAAATTAGACTATTAATGCTGGTAGCAGGTAAATCTATATAACTATAACCTTCGGACAAGAACAGAGGAACATCAAACGTCAACTTTTTCTCCAATACCTGAAGAAGCTATATTTTACACCATGGCAACCGTCAATGGCAATATTACAGTAAAATACTACGTGATAAATATGATGAATGATGAGCGTGCTCAAGTACAGTGCAACATAGGCACTCTCTTGAACTGTGTTCCAACAAAGTTCAGCCTAAGCGCTATTTTCAGAGTGCTTTGGCGTGTTTGGGAATGGCTGCGGATGCGCTGGATGTCTTAACTATTAACACTTTTGGCAGAGGACAATTTGAGAACTCTTTCACCATCACCCCATCCAGCATTCAAGATAACAAATGAAAGAAACAAAGATGTGGCAGCCCAGATATTTTCTTCCAACTATCCACCCTGACTCTAAGGATGGAACCAGACAGTGAAATCTCCAAAAAGTGGACCTGACAGACAGTCTACCTAGCCTTCAGTCATTGTCACCTTGGACCAAGACGAGGAACCCATGGCAGATCTTCTGGACTTTCATGACTTCTTCCTGGACACTGCTATTCTTTAAAACCATTTATTTATTAATTCCCACTGTTTTGTAACTGTCCAGCGCTGATGATGATTGAAATGATCTATTGATGAAGATTTCCTATTCTTTAATAAAATAACTTTAAAGCATGAATTATTTGTGTTTTTGTATGCAGTGTATCACATAGCTTCTGCCCAATACTTATGCATTTATGTACAGGTATGTAATACTAAATGAATTAATGAATGTTCATATTAGAACAACTGTTAAGAACACACATCATTATATTAGAAGATCCATTATTTATTACCTGGCTGAAAATCTTTCCTTGTTACCTCTGCTGAGCAACTGTCAGAACAGGCCTCATTTCCTAAATAACAGTGGGAGATCTCCTATTTCGTAAACCATTGAAGATTTATTCTGCTTTATACAGTAGTAATGAAATAATTGATTTACTTCATATTCTGATATCTGATGATGGTTTGCTTCATTGTTTGGCAACAGACAGGAACCGAATTCTCAAATTCAAAAATCTTTTATTAAAGCACATATCTAACAGATATTTAACAGTTTCAGTGGAACCACAAATAAAAGTAACAGAAGAAAAGTGTCTAGGAAGAGGTTGTGAAAGTCAAGGGCATGCAATGAAACATCCCGTTGATCCTTATGTGTTTTCACGAATTCACACTTACATATAATTTGAAGGGGTAAGTTTAATGCGTATTTGGCGTGCTGTCCGGGGGGAGGGCTCCGAGCTCGGAGTTCGGCCCGAACGCAGAGTACTCCCCCCCTATGTAAGTGCTTAGGACTAGAAGCGTGGAGAAGGGGTGGTGGAGGGATGCTGCAAACTGTCAATGGAATGAGGTGAGACTGCTGAGTGTATATATACACCTCTTACCATTGATTGCTGAGTGCTCGCCACTTGTGTTAATTATCTGAACGTGCTCCTCCCGAACTTTGTTAATAAAACATCATAATGTGATGAATGTAGAAAGTCACGCATGAGCTCAAGCAGTTTGATGCTTTCAAAGTCCGGTTTCATCCAGTTGTTGCATATCATGTGTGGTAAGCGTGTCAGCCTGAAGATGTGGGACACTACAGGGTAAAAAGTCAAAACTCGATTATTTTCAGGACCGCTTGCGATGGTGACCAGCTTAGAGAGCAGCGGCCCTTTCATGCAGTGCAGAGTCATGTAGTCATGAGATAACAGCCATCAGCCGCAGATGGATGAGCTGCTGGTGATTGAGTTCTCAGGCTCCTCTCTCTCAGAAATCTTTGATTACATGCGATTCCGTAGCCATTGGTAAACACGCTGAATCAAATCTCCAAAGATCGCACTTAGGCTCTCCTCCTTTGTGGCAGGCATGTAGATGATACAGTTTTGATAAACAGTAGTTGAGTACATGGTCGCTGGTGTAGCTTTAGTGTCCATTTCCATGCCAGATAAACAGATATTTTTATGTTCTTCGAGTCAAACGACTGAATTGGCATGCTGCTGCAGGGCTATTTATACTTGACATGTTTGGACATGAGACTCGGGATTTTTAGTTCCGAATTTTCAATTTTTCGGGATGACTGACATAATTCGAGAATCGGCCACCTCGTATAAGTACTTTACCTCTTGCAAGGTGTTCAACTACAAGTTTTCTTTAATCATACAATATCAAGTTTTACATCAAATTTGAGCTCACTTGAGTTTTGTCTCCTCACAAGTTTTCATTAGCGGACTTCAGGCATTTCTATACTGGATCTAATTCTGTCATATAAAATCTTAAAGCTAAATAAACAGATACAAAACAACAACAACAAAAAAGAAACAAATATTTTATAGCATGAACTCACAATTATACAGAGAACCAATATTGTTATGTAAACTTCACTTTGTACTATTTTACTAAATGAGCATACAATTGTGGAGGGAACGGACACGATCAACCAAAAATAAATGCACATTTGTGTTAAATGTTAGATTAATGTTTCATTGAATGTAACTACACTTGATTTTAAACTTGGACTTAGTCAGTTACCTATTAGAAATTAGACTGTGCTTACAGACCTCCCTTTCTTTTATTCCTTCGTTAACAATGGCCGGTATTGAATCTCTCTGTTGAATTACACAAATCATCTGCATGATCATGGTTAGTCCTCAAGTGTTTTTTTGTTTTTTTCTTAAACCTGTGATCCTCTGAGAAAGTACAGTTGGAGCAGAAGTAAAAGCATCTTTGTGTTAGAGATCGGCATTTATTGATATTTTTCAACATATCTGAAATGCGAGCTCTAACAGTGTCTGCGAACTTGATAGAATATCAACAACAGTTGAGTGTTGAAGCTCACTTCACGTTCACAGTCAAAGCAATACGCCGGTACATGGTTACCGCCGGAAAGCGATTGTGAGGAGCCTCCAAGAAGCGCTGGTATTGAAGCTCTCTGTCAGAAGTCTGTATAGAGTGAAGTATTTCTTTCTCTTCCTCATATGAATCTTTTGTGTCGTGTGCTCCAGCAGGTTGAAGCTTGTGTTGTGTTGAGATGTAGTCAGCGCACAAAATCGGGTTGAGTTCAGAGCCGAGGCTCGCTCATGTTCTCAGCGGGGCCGGTGGGGGTCAGAATTCGGAACAACAGCTTCGGCACTGACCTGTCGCACACACCCGATTTTGTGCGCTGTCTCACCTGCTACATCTGAGCACAACAGAACATGGGGGGGGGTGGCTTCAGAAATCTGGGAGTCAGGAGGTTCCCGCAAATAGTTGAGATTTAACCAACGTGGCAGCAGCTAGTTTCATCTAGTTGGTACATATCATGTATGCTAAGTGTGTCAGCCTGAAGATGTGGGACACGAGCATTTTCAGGACCATGTGCGGTGATGACCAGCCTAGAAAGCATGCAGTCTTTTCATGCAGTGCAGTGCCATGTCATGAGATAACAGTCACCAGCAGCTCATCCATCTGTGGCTGATGGCTGAGTTCTCAAGCTCTTCTCTCTCAGAAATCTTTTATTACATGTGATTCCGTAGCCATTGGTATTCATTTTAAATTTTAGATTAATATTTCATTGAATGTAACTACACATTGATTTTAAACTTGGACTCAATCAGTTACCTGTTAGAAAATAGATTGTGCTTACAGACAACACCAAGTTGTCTTTCCTCGACCTCCAAATGGAATTTCTCAGAGAATTACAGGTTTCAGAAAAACAGTTTCTTTTATCCAGAGGATCTGGAAATCCTAGGCAGAGCAGACCGACGCAGAGGCGTGGATCCGGGAGGCCGCGGTGGAGCGACAGAGGAGAGAGGAGGAGCCGAGGGGATGAAGGAGCCTGACGGAGCCGGAGGGACGAAGGGACGAGGCGAAGCCGGAGGAGTGGAGGATGTGCAGGATGGTTGAGGTGCAGGATTTACGAATGTAAGTAAGATATTAATTTCACAGTGTAAACAGCTTTAGAGATTATGGCGGCTCAGTTTTTGAGAGTGCTTGAACTTGCTGGACTGAAATGAAAATGTAAACGTTCTTTGCTCTCTTTTTGTACAATGAAAGTGTTATAGGATAATTAGTAGCTTACTATGTTTTTATTAATTTCACATTAAATACAAAGTCAGTCTTATTAAAAGTATTTTATAGTGTGACACCCATATCTGGTACTTGTAAGTAAAAAGACGGTCTTTTATGCATAGATTACAGTATTAGGCTACTTTGCCCATCGCCCATAATAGATCAACTAACAATCTATAATGGTGCAAAATGCATTTACTTACACATATTTGAGAATCGAGATATTTCATGATATATTTTGGGGATATATCGAATAATAATAAAAAAATTATAATAATAGTATAACTTTATTTCCAGACTCAGGGTCCATTAGCAAAAGACAGACAATACAAACCAAAACAGTACACATTAAAAAAGACAGTTATGCCAATACTTCCTCATAGAGGACTGATATCGCACTTCAGTAAGCCTAGGATTTGTCAACAACATTATAATATTATGTGAATTGTCCAGCCGACAAATAAATTTATGCATCAAATTTCTCATTACAGCAGGGAATGTTTGTACAGACACTCATGGACTGAAAAACACTAACTGAATGGACTGGGGCTTTTAAAGACAGGGCAATCAAAGAACTAAGAAGAGACACCTGCGATCAAATTAACAATTAACACGAGGGAGAAACTGGGTCACGGAACAACACAAAAACAGTCCATGATCCTGACAATTACAGGTTTCAAAACACTTACCAGATCTAACAGACTAACCAGATCACAATGGTTCCTGCAATGAAAAGGGCTTAATAAACACAATGTCTTGAAGAAAAATAAAAAATGTACAGAACTATCAGAAAATATCATTAGCTCAGTAAAAAAGCAAACAAACAAACAAAAAACAAATCATTAACACTGACATTAAACACATCCACACATTCTGCCTGTTTCTATCTGTCTGATAATACATGTACTGAGATACTATATAAACAATTATATATTATTTACATTATATAAACAATTGTTGTTCATATTAATTCTATCACAAGATCCTCCATCTATTAGCTGGCTGAAAATTCTGCCTTGTTAAAGAGTGACCTCTGCTGAGCGATTGTCAGAACAGACCTCATTTCCTGTGGAACATGGAGATCACATATTCCATAAACCCATAAAGATTTTTTATTTGTTTGTTTATTTATATAGTAATATTAAATTGATGATAACTCACATCTCACATTTCTTCAAGAAACCAAAAAAAAAAAAAAAAAAAATCTAGAAAAGACACACTAAGACATGAGTATAACTTAAATGGTTAAATTATTTCGAAATGTAAGGCGTTGTGTCAAACACAAGCAATGTTTACCATTTATGGACTGTTTTGTTGTATATTGTACTACTTTCTAATATAAAAATCTGAAAATGAATCTCTGAGAAAATCTAAAATTTAAAGATATTTTATTAAAGCACACATCTAGAAAACATTTGACAGATTCAAGAGAATCACAAATAAAAGTAACAGAAGAAAAGTGTCCAGGAAGAGGTTGTGAAACAACATGCAATGAAATGTTTTATGGCTCCTTATGTTAATGTGATGAAAGTCCAGAAAGTCAAGCACAGACTCAAGCAGTTTGAGGGTTTCAAAGTCTAGTCCAAGGGTGTCCAATTGCTGCTCCTGGAGAGCCACTATCCTGCAGTTCAGCTCCAACCCTATCTGAAACATTGAACCAGCTAATCAAGGTCTTCAGTATTGCTAGAAACATTCAGGCAAAGTGGTTGGAGCTACACTCTGCAGGATGCTGGTCCTCCAGGAGCAGGACTGGACACCCCTGATCTAGTCATAATTTAACATGCATCACAGGTGACTGAATTCACCAGCTGTTGCATGGCTCTTTATGCTTGTGTTCGTAAGACTGAAATTTTAGTTTCACAGTTTCAGTTTTTTTGTGGCCACCTACAGTAGATCAATGAAATTGGGCAACCTCTTAAACTCTTGTGATTTCTACAACTGTGAACATAAGAAAAATGTGGTTCTCGACTGATTAACTGTAACTAAAAACTGACAAAGTGTCTCAGAAAGAGTGAAATTTTGAAAACAGCTCTAGTGTTAATTGTTTGCAGATGCCACTTGGTTTGATATTTTATATCTAAAGCAAAAATTTGAGGGGTTTTTTTTTGTGATGTTACGGATCCTTTCACAGCACAAGGAAAAAGCTCCTTAGTGCTCAGAGAATGATGGATCAGTAAAAGCTTGCTAATATATGAACGTCAAAATGTCTGAAGTGTCTGTGTGATAGTCCGCTGAAGTCTGTTTATAGTCTTTCTCTCTATTCCTCAGTCTTTGTATCATGAGCTCAAATGCTGGTGTTTTGCTCAACTGTAGCAAACGGATCAGAGTCCAGAGTCCCGCCTTCATGTTCATCTGAATTATGCTACAGCTCACTACAGAAATCAGACGCTCCTTCTTCAGATCGAAAGATTGTGGCTCCTCTCGACTCTCCAATGTTGAGTTCAGACTTCATAAACTCCGGAGTCAAACTCTAATGATGGACTCGACGGACAGACATGTTGTTGGACTTGTTTTTCGTACAACTGTTCAGGCCTACTGATCTGCCGCTCTCCAAGCAATAACTTGCCTCTCCTTGTCTCTCCGAGGATCACGAGTTTCAATGAACGAGTTTCAATGAACACATCTTACAAATTAGTAACCAAGTAGTCTCAAGATTTTTTTTGATTATTATTTTCTCTCAATTTCTCTCAAATATCCAATGACCACGAGTGCAGTTCATTGTACATTCCTTCACAATAAACGTTACACAAAGACTGATAATTAAGGGTCATTCCTGGGATTCTGTAACATTTCAACTGGGAATATACATGTTTTTCAACTACATGTGATTCAAATTCTAAATCTCCCACATCATAAGGCACATACCAAACCGCCAAAAAATCATATTTTGCCACCTCAGGCATTAAAGTCTTTTTATTATTTTCAGTTTTAGACACCTTTTTTTCTCAACCCCGTAACGGACAAAATGGGCTTTGTTTAAAAAGGATTTTACACAGAAATTGTTATAATACAAACATACATATTGCTCATGTGTCCCTGATAACAATTTAATGATAAAAAAATGTAAAATTTATCATAATTTTCAAATTTTTATAGGACTGAAGCTATATTTAATATTGATTTTAATATTGTTGTATATAATAATAAAAATACATTTATTTATTTCTAATAGTGGCAATTAAAAAGAGTCAAGCTACATCTGATTTTTTATTTCTGCATGTTACATCAGTTTTGAACTGAAAGATTTAGATTTGATGTAACACTTGACCATAATTACGGAGAACTTACAGGTGAACATCTTACAAGAGACAAAGTCATTTTAAGTACGGCTCCGGAGTTATATTAAAAATGTCGGACCCGTCATCAGAG
Organism: Barbus barbus; assembly: GCF_936440315.1. Lineage (NCBI taxonomy): Eukaryota > Metazoa > Chordata > Actinopteri > Cypriniformes > Cyprinidae > Barbus > Barbus barbus. The sequence goes on along the minus strand of NC_136728.1, from coordinate 8,869,383 downwards.
AGTGAGGTGGAGCTACAATCTTTCTGTAGCTGTTAAAGGGGCAGGACAGAGCAAAGCCGCACTACAGAGAGTATAAACCAAGAGTTTATCCAAGCTCAACTGTTCAGCTATAACTCCAACAACTTTTTTTCTAGAAGAATCTGCGCGATAGAGACCATGAACTCCTTCACAGTGAACTTGAATGCTCAAATCTGAGCTGGAGAACTCAATCAGCATCTACTCATCCGTCTATGAAACACAGCTGAACTGACGGCTGTTTTCTGGATGACAGAGAGTCTGCCAGCCTTCAAATGACTGAAACTTTGACCCTACAATCACTGGCTTATGTTCAAGAGGAGGAGCGTAAAATCTGAGCCGCTGATGAACTGAAGCTGCTGCTCATTGTGTCTGGTCGTCGCTGTCAGTTATCCAGCACTGTGTCTCTCCTACATCGGACCGGATTTATAGTCGGTGCAGCACAAGGATTCTTTGAGCTCTGGGAACAGTGACATTGTGGATCGACTCAAGCTGAGATTGACTGAGTCTGTGCTTCACCTTCTGGACTTACATTCATCACAGATCATCAAGATAGTTGTTATTCACTGTTTTGTGACTCCAGCACAAATGATTATTGAGTTTGTGAATCTGTCAAAAGTCTCCTCTAAGAATGATTCAATAAAAATATAATTTTGTGAATTTCCCAAAGTCATTGTCTGTTTAAAGCTTCTTATGTATGTCTTATAAATATGATATGATATTGTCAAATATTACACACTCAAGAACCAAATTTTTCTCAAAGATGTTCTTCGACCATTAAGGGCAGATGAATTTATTTTCAAAAATGATTGAACACACAGAGAAGAAAAAGGTCAGAAGAAGCTCTCATTTTCTACAAGTAAAAATGTATAGATTTATTTTCATTATACGACAAAATATTGAAACAGGTCACATTTATTTCAAAGACTCACAATACAAATGTACAATCAAATGTTTGAATGGGAACATTTGACAAAAATTACATTTGCTAGCTTTTGAAATCTAACAACAAATAAATATACAGTTAAAAATTAAGACAAAAAATCTTTGACCGTTTCTGGATGTCAGTCTTTGTGTATAATGTTTATTGTTCCCATAATGAACTGCACCGGTGGTCATTCTGCTAGAATATTTATGTGAACTTGAGAGGAATATTACTTCAGACATAATTGGTTAAAAATAGTTCAAGATTAATCTTCAATAACAGAAGTTAGGATCAAATAATTTAATAGACAACATTTGAATTATAAATGTCGAATTACACAGACCACTTCTTTGTCCATGAAATGCATTGGTTACTCCTCAAGCGTTCATTGAATCTCGTGATCCTCGGAGAAAGTCCGTTCAGAGCACAAGGAGAGGCAAGTTATTGCTTGGAGAGCGGCAGATCAGTAGGCCTGAACAGTTGTACAAAAAACAAGTCCAACAACATGTCTGTCCGTCGAGTCCATCATTAGAGTTTGACTCCGGAGTTTATGAAGTCTGAACTCAACATTGGAGAGTCGAGAGGAGCCACAATCTTTCGATCTGAAGAAGGAGCGTCTGATTTCTGTAGTGAGCTGTAGCATAATTCAGATGAACATGAAGGCGGGACTCTGGACTCTGATCCGTCTGCTACAGTTGAGCAAAACACCAGCATTTGAGCTCATGATACAAAGACTGAGGAATAGAGAGAAAGACTATAAACAGACTTCAGCGGACTATCACACAGACACTTCAGACATTTTGACGTTCATATATTAACAAGCTTTTACTGATCCATCATTCTCTGAGCACTAAGGAGCTTTTTCCTTGTGCTGTGAAAGGATCCGTAACATCACAAAAAAAAAAACCCTCAAATTTTTGCTTTAGATATAAAATATCAAACCAAGTGGCATCTGCAAACAATTAACACTAGAGCTGTTTTCAAAATTTCACTCTTTCTGAGACACTTTGTCAGTTTTTAGTTAGTTAATCAGTCGAGAACCACATTTTTGTTATGTTCACAGTTGTAGAAATCACAAGAATTTAAGTACGGCTCCGGAGTTATATTAAAAATGTCGGACCCGTCATCAGAGAGTGAGGTGGAGCTACAATCTTTCTGTAGCTGTTAAAGGGGCAGGACAGAGCAAAGCCGCACTACAGAGAGTATAAACCAAGAGTTTATCCAAGCTCAACTGTTCAGCTATAACTCCAACAACTTTTTTTCTAGAAGAATCTGCGCGATAGAGACCATGAACTCCTTCACAGTGAACTTGAATGCTCAAATCTGTGTTACTATCATGTCAACACCTGATCATATGAGGGAAGCCGACCTGCCTGCCACAAATGAGTGGAGCATAAGAGCCATCTTACAGGAAGAGTTTCTGTCTGCTTCTACCCTTTGCACTTTTCTCCTGTTCATAGCCTTTTCTTTATTTCTTTTAAGCATTTGTTATGCCAGATGTTTTGGAAATCCTGCTGTTCAAACTGTCTTCATCTCAACACCTGATGACAGGAGAGACGCTGAGCTTTCTGCCACAAATCAGTGGAACATGAGATCAATCTGTGAACAAGTGCTTCTACACGCTTGTACATCACTGCTGGATCACATCTTACAAATGCTCTTCTAAACGTCCCAATACAGAGATTTCTGACAGAGAAGAGCTGGAGAACTCAATCAGCATCTACTCATCCGTCTATGAAACACAGCTGAACTGACGGCTGTTTTCTGGATGACAGAGAGTCTGCCAGCCTTCAAATGACTGAAACTTTGACCCTACAATCACTGGCTTATGTTCAAGAGGAGGAGCGTAAAATCTGAGCCACGGATGAACTGAAGCTGCTGCTCATTGTGTCTGGTCGTCGCTGTCAGTTATCCAGCACTGTGTCTCTCCTACATCGGACCGGATTTATAGTCGGTGCAGCACAAGGATTCTTTGAGCTGTGGGAACAGTGACATTGTGGATCGACTCAAGCTGAGATTGACTGAGTCTGTGCTTCACCTTCTGGACTTACATTCATCACAGATCATCAAGATAGTTGTTATTCACTGTTTTGTGACTCCAGCACAAATGATTATTGAGTTTGTGAATCTGTCAAAAGTCTCCTCTAAGAATGATTCAATAAAAATATAATTTTGTGAATTTCCCAAAGTCATTGTCTGTTTAAAGCTTCTTATGTATGTCTTATAAATATGATATGATATTGTCAAATATTACACACTCAAGAACCAAATTTTTCTCAAAGATGTTCTTCGACCATTAAGGGCAGATGAATTTATTTTCAAAAATGATTGAACACACAGAGAAGAAAAAGGTCAGAAGAAGCTCTCATTTTCTACAAGTAAAAATGTATACATTTATTTTAATTATACGACAAAATATAGAAACAGGTCACATTTATTTCAAAGACTCACAATACAAATGTACAATCAAATGTTTGAATGGGAACATTTGACAAAAATTACATTTGCTAGCTTTTGAAATCTAACAACAAATAAATATACAGTTAAAAATTAAGACAAAAAATCTTTGACCGTTTCTGGATGTCAGTCTTTGTGTATAATGTTTATTGTTCCCATAATGAACTGCACCGGTGGTCATTCTGCTAGAATATTTATGTGAACTTGAGAGGAATATTACTTCAGACATAATTGGTTAAAAATAGTTCAAGATTAATCTTCAATAACAGAAGTTAGGATCAAATAATTTAATAGACAACATTTGAATTATAAATGTCGAATTACACAGACCACTTCTTTGTCCATGAAATGCATTGGTTACTCCTCAAGCGTTCATTGAAACTCGTGATCCTCGGAGAAAGTCCGTTCAGAGCACAAGGAGAGGCAAGTTATTGCTTGGAGAGCGGCAGATCAGTAGGCCTGAACAGTTGTACAAAAAACAAGTCCAACAACATGTCTGTCCATCGAGTCCATCATTAGAGTTTGACTCCGGAGTTTATGAAGTCTGAACTCAACATTGGAGAGTCGAGAGGAGCCACAATCTTTCGATCTGAAGAAGGAGCGTCTGATTTCTGTAGTGAGCTGTAGCATAATTCAGATGAACATGAAGGCGGGACTCTGGACTCTGATCCGTCTGCTACAGTTGAGCAAAACACCAGCATTTGAGCTCATGATACAAAGACTGAGGAATAGAGAGAAAGACTATAAACAGACTTCAGCGGACTATCACACAGACACTTCAGACATTTTGACGTTCATATATTAACAAGCTTTTACTGATCCATCATTCTCTGAGCACTAAGGAGCTTTTTCCTTGTGCTGTGAAAGGATCCGTAACATCACAAAAAAAAAAACCCTCAAATTTTTGCTTTAGATATAAAATATCAAACCAAGTGGCATCTGCAAACAATTAACACTAGAGCTGTTTTCAAAATTTCACTCTTTCTGAGACACTTTGTCAGTTTTTAGTTAGTTAATCAGTCGAGAACCACATTTTTGTTATGTTCACAGTTGTAGAAATCACAAGAATTTAAGTACGGCTCTGGAGTTATATTAAAAATGTCGGACCCGTCATCAGAGAGTGAGGTGGAGCTACAATCTTTCTGTAGCTGTTAAAGGGGCAGGACAGAGCAAAGCCGCACTACAGAGAGTATAAACCAAGAGTTTATCCAAGCTCAACTGTTCAGCTATAACTCCAACAACTTTTTTTCTAGAAGAATCTGCGCGATAGAGACCATGAACTCCTTCACAGTGAACTTGAATGCTCAAATCTGTGTTACTATCATGTCAACACCTGATCATATGAGGGAAGCCGACCTGCCTGCCACAAATGAGTGGAGCATAAGAGCCATCTTACAGGAAGAGTTTCTGTCTGCTTCTACCCTTTGCACTTTTCTCCTGTTCATAGCCTTTTCTTTATTTCTTTTAAGCATTTGTTATGCCAGATGTTTTGGAAATCCTGCTGTTCAAACTGTCTTCATCTCAACACCTGATGACAGGAGAGACGCTGAGCTTTCTGCCACAAATCAGTGGAACATGAGATCAATCTGTGAACAAGTGCTTCTACACGCTTGTACATCACTGCTGGATCACATCTTACAAATGCTCTTCTAAACGTCCCAATACAGAGATTTCTGACAGAGAAGAGCTGGAGAACTCAATCAGCATCTACTCATCCGTCTATGAAACACAGCTGAACTGACGGCTGTTTTCTGGATGACAGAGAGTCTGCCAGCCTTCAAATGACTGAAACTTTGACCCTACAATCACTGGCTTATGTTCAAGAGGAGGAGCGTAAAATCTGAGCCGCTGATGAACTGAAGCTGCTGCTCATTGTGTCTGGTCGTCGCTGTCAGTTATCCAGCACTGTGTCTCTCCTACATCGGAACGGATTTATAGTCGGTGCAGCACAAGGATTCTTTGAGCTGTGGGAACAGTGACATTGTGGATCGACTCAAGCTGAGATTGACTGAGTCTGTGCTTCACCTTCTGGACTTACATTCATCACAGATCATCAAGATAGTTGTTATTCACTGTTTTGTGACTCCAGCACAAATGATTATTGAGTTTGTGAATCTGTCAAAAGTCTCCTCTAAGAATGATTCAATAAAAATATAATTTTGTGAATTTCCCAAAGTCATTGTCTGTTTAAAGCTTCTTATGTATGTCTTATAAATATGATATGATATTGTCAAATATTACACACTCAAGAACCAAATTTTTCTCAAAGATGTTCTTCGACCATTAAGGGCAGATTAATTTATTTTCAAAAATGATTGAACACACAGAGAAGAAAAAGGTCAGAAGAAGCTCTCATTTTCTACAAGTAAAAATGTATAGATTTATTTTCATTATACGACAAAATATTGAAACAGGTCACATTTATTTCAAAGACTCACAATACAAATGTACAATCAAATGTTTGAATGGGAACATTTGACAAAAATTACATTTGCCAGCTTTTGAAATCTAACAACAAATAAATATACAGTTCAAAATTAAGACAAACAATCTTTGACCGTTTCTGGTTGTCAGTCTTTGTGTATAATGTTTATTGTTCCCATAATGAACTGCACCGGTGGTCATTCTGCTAGAATATTTATGTGAACTTGAGAGGAAAATTACTTCAGACATAATTGGTTAAAAATAGTTCAAGATTCATCTTCAATAACAGAAGTTAGGATCAAATAATTTAATAGACAACATTTGAATTATAAATGTCGAATTACACAGACCACTTCTTTGTCCATGAAATGCATTGGTTACTCCTCAAGCGTTCATTGAAACTCGTGATCCTCGGAGAAAGTCCGTTCAGAGCACAAGGAGAGGCAAGTTATTGCTTGGAGAGCGGCAGATCAGTAGGCCTGAACAGTTGTACGAAAAACAAGTCCAACAACATGTCTGTCCGTCGAGTCCATCATTAGAGTTTGACTCCGGAGTTTATGAAGTCCGAACTCAACATTGGAGAGTCGAGAGGAGCCACAATCTTTCGATCTGAAGAAGGAGCGTCTGATTTCTGTAGTGAGCTGTAGCATAATTCAGATGAACATGAAGGCGGGACTCTGGACTCTGATCCGTCTGCTACAGTTGAGCAAAACACCAGCATTTGAGCTCATGATACAAAGACTGAGGAATAGAGAGAAAGACTATAAACAGACTTCAGCGGACTATCACACAGACACTTCAGACATTTTGACGTTCATATATTAACAAGCTTTTACTGATCCATCATTCTCTGAGCACTAAGGAGCTTTTTCCTTGTGCTGTGAAAGGATCCGTAACATCACAAAAAAAAAAACCCCTCAAATTTTTGCTTTAGATATAAAATATCAAACCAAGTGGCATCTGCAAACAATTAACACTAGAGCTGTTTTCAAAATTTCACTCTTTCTGAGACACTTTGTCAGTTTTTAGTTAGTTAATCAGTCGAGAACCACATTTTTGTTATGTTCACAGTTGTAGAAATCACAAGAGTTTAAGTACGGCTCCGGAGTTATATTAAAAATGTCGGACCCGTCATTAGAGAGTGAGGTGGAGCTACAATCTTTCTGTAGCTGTTAAAGGGGCAGGACAGAGCAAAGCCGCACTACAGAGAGTATAAACCAAGAGTTTATCCAAGCTCAACTGTTCAGCTATAACTCCAACAACTTTTTTTCTAGAAGAATCTGCGCGATAGAGACCATGAACTCCTTCACAGTGAACTTGAATGCTCAAATCTGTGTTACTATCATGTCAACACCTGATCATATGAGGGAAGCCGACCTGCCTGCCACAAATGAGTGGAGCATAAGAGCCATCTTACAGGAAGAGTTTCTGTCTGCTTCTACCCTTTGCACTTTTCTCCTGTTCATAGCCTTTTCTTTATTTCTTTTAAGCATTTGTTATGCCAAATGTTTTGGAAATCCTGCTGTTCAAACTGTCTTCATCTCAACACCTGATGACAGGAGAGACGCTGAGCTTTCTGCCACAAATCAGTGGAACATGAGATCAATCTGTGAACAAGTGCTTCTACACGCTTGTACATCACTGCTGGATCACATCTTACAAATGCTCTTCTAAACGTCCCAATACAGAGATTTCTGACAGAGAAGAGCTGGAGAACTCAATCAGCATCTACTCATCCGTCTATGAAACACAGCTGAACTGACGGCTGTTTTCTGGATGACAGAGAGTCTACCAGCCTTCAAATGACTGAAACTTTGACCCTACAATCACTGGCTTATGTTCAAGAGGAGGAGCGTAAAATCTGAGCCGCTGATGAACTGAAGCTGCTGCTCATTGTGTCTGGTCGTCGCTGTCAGTTATCCAGCACTGTGTCTCTCCTACATCGGACCGGATTTATAGTCGGTGCAGCACAAGGATTCTTTGAGCTCTGGGAACAGTGACATTGTGGATCGACTCAAGCTGAGATTGACTGAGTCTGTGCTTCACCTTCTGGACTTACATTCATCACAGATCATCAAGATAGCTGTTATTCACTGTTTAACCAAGAGATTTACAAAGTCAGGTTAACATCTTACATTCAAAACATCAACTTAACTTACAAATTGACTACAGTAATCCTATTCTGTTTTTAGTATCATATCCTGTTGCTTATTAATGTCACATAATGCTTTCTTGATGTTTGGCAAAAGACATTTGTGACTCTTTATAATATGATAGAACAATATCATCAATGGAACTAAAATTCATTAATAGGTTGGAGGCCAGTAAGTGTCCAAGATAAAGAAAATAACATATTATAAAAATCTATTCTTTTAAATAAACAAGACTCTGTATGTTTACAATTTATATACAGTAGGCTACTGCTTTAGTGTATTGCTATATTTTGAAATATTAATGTATCAGGTATGATACAGTTTGGTTTAAATCAAAATAAAACAGCATTCACAACCTATTAAGATGACAGAAGGGCTATCTAAATATATTTCACTATAAATGTTTGACAAGCTAAACTGTTGAAGCAACTTTTGTTTTTACAAACTTAAATATATTTCTGTTATATGAATTGGTGGTAAATATTCCTTATTCAGATACATATTTGTGTTGCTTGCAATAAAATTAACATTAAAAATGCACACACACACACGTTGGTTTATGTGGTTTATGGGGACTCTCCATAGGCGTAATGGTTTTTATACTGAACAAACTGTGTGTGTTATTGCCCTACACCAACCCTACACCTAAACTTAGCCCTCACAGGAGACTTTGTGCATTTTTAGATTTTCAAAAAAAACACCATTTAGTATGTTTTTTTAAGCCTTTTGAATTACGGGGACATAGGCAGTGTCCACATAAACCACCTTCATATTGTAATACCTCTGTCATACCCATGTCATTATACAAATTTGTGTCCTCATAAACCACATAAACATGCACACACACACACACACACACACACACACACTAACACAGTCTGCTGAAAAGTTTACCTTGTTAAAGAGCGACCTCTGCTGAGCAATTGTCAGAACAAATCTCAAGGCAAATCTATTTTTGGAATTACATTGAATCATTATTTTCCATTAGTTTTAATAATGGAATAAATAAATATTTTCCTGTTAATCCCAGTAAAGATGCTTTGAAACAATATGTAATGTATTGTTTATAGCGTGGGACACACGTGGGATCTAGATTTACGTTGCTACTTAGGCCTATAGAACGCTGCAAGTTTACTATCTGATACACGTTCTATAACTTTCTTTTTTTGCATTAATTTTGCAATATTTGCACATGCATCTCACATTTCTTTACAAAATGTAAAAAATATATATATTTTGTATGTTACTCTAAATTAAAACATCATGCAAACGCATTCTAACATGCATAAAGTTAGGTAGGCCTATCATTCATAATTGCTTGCATAGCAACATCTCATGATACCAAGCTGCATGCCCTTATTCCCATCCCGTCTATTCTTCGCACGGAAGCTCGAGAAGGTTCTGGAGCGCCGCGGTTAATATAAGAGCGACAGCGCGCGCTGCGTTCAGCGGCAGTACCACAGTCACACAAGCAGACTAGCAGAGAGACGGACACAACGCAGCACAGCGAGCCGGCTTTCCCTCTTCCTTTATTCCTGTGAGTATTATAACGTATCATAACGTGCACAAATACAACTACGAAGCTTTATTTGAAGTGTCCTCTCTCTAGAACCATTCACTCATGTAGCTGACAGTTTGAGTAGCACGTTAGCTTTCAAGTCTGTTGTAATGCTCTAATGTTTCATGTAACATATGCATGTTTAGTGACATTATTAAATATCGTGTTAAACTTCAATATGTGTTTTAACTACTATGTCATAGGCATATTGTGGTAGTAGGCAGGCAGGACTGATATGTTGTGCTCCTGTACACTGTAGCTGATTCCTGTCAAAGATGGTTCGAGAAACCGGTTTCTACGATCTGCTCGGCGTCAGTCCCAAAGCCTCGGTGGACGAGATCAAGAAGGCATATCGGAAACTGGCGCTGAAATATCACCCGGACAAAAACCCGAATGAAGGCGAGAAAGTAAGTGGAAGTGCTGTGCCGCGAGCGGAGACTGTATCGTGTTTCACATTACTTGATAAATACAGCGACAGAAATGAGAGGAACTTTCTGGAAGTGTCCTGAACACTCATGCGAGCTGCTGAACTGTTTGAGCAATAAAAGGTGCCTTGACAGTAAAAAAATCACAACTGAATTTAAGTATTTTGTTTAATTATTATATTTTATCTTACTTTTTGGTGTTTTCTAACACTTTAGTATAGGGACCAATTCTCACTATTAATTAGTTTCTTATTAGCATGCCTATATTAACATATTGGCTGTTTATTAGTATTTATGAAGCACATATTCTGCATGACCATATTCTACATCCCTAATCCTACCCAATGGACCTTTCCGGGTTTCTCAGCAGTGGAAGTCGTCATAGTTGGGATAACACAAATATATATTTTTTTGCATTCCCATTTGCTCAAAAAGCAAAACAAATACTCCTCAATAGTGTTTTCATGACTTTGAAAAAGAGGAAAAAAATGCTCAGAACAGAGAACATTGCCAAATTAGGAACAGCCTGTGATTATTTTTTGTAATTTGATGCAAAGGTGATGTATACAACGTATTGTGTTATAAATGAACATGCATTAAAAAATATATATATATATATATAAAGAAAACTTTTGAGGAATTACGATGCTGATGACCGTTAAACAGTAAACATCACAAAAATGTCTTTAAAAAGGACATTTCATAACACATATCATAAGCAGCAAATTAGGAGTTTATTGAAACAAAAGTCGTAGTTAACGGTTTGTTAATGGTGAGAATTGGACCTTAAAATAAAGTGTGATGTTGTTTTATTTAGATATTTGTTGTGATTTTGAAAGAAAGAGATTTCCAAAAGGTAAGGTTTTTAGGGGGTCCTAATACAAAGTGATGGGGGGGAAAAAAGTGAAAGTGAGAAATAAGAAAGGAAGAAAAAAATAAATGCAGAATAAATGTGTAAAGAAATTAGTTAATTAGTACAGACAAATATCAGACTCTTGATTAGAAATGTTTTTATGCATGCATTATTAAAATGATCTTTTCTATCCTCCAGTTTAAACTCATATCACAAGCCTATGAGGTCTTATCAGATCCCAAAAAGAGGGATTTGTATGACCAAGGAGGTGAACAAGCCATAAAGGAGGGAGGCATGGCTGGAGGAGAATCTCCCATGGACATTTTCAACATGTTTTTTGGTGGCGGAGGCAGAATGCAAAGAGAAAGGAGAGGTGAGACATTTATTTAATGCACTAGGTGGCAGTAAGCAAGTGTCATGTTCTGTAACATCCCCCCATGAGAAGTCAACTATAGTCTTAAATATGTGACCCTGGACCACAAAACCAGCCATAAGTGTCAATTTTTTCGAAATGGGCTTGATTTGAATCTGAAAGCTGAATAAATAAGCTTTCCATTGATGTATGGTTTGTTATGATAGGACAATATTTGGCTGAGATGCAACTATTTGAATATCTGGAATCTGACGGTGCAATTAAATCTAAATATTGAGAAAATCGCCTTTAAAGTTGTCCAAATTAAGTTCTTAGCCATGCATATTACTGATCAAAAATTAAGTTTTGATATATTTACAGCAGGAAATGTACAAAATATCTTCATGGAACATGATCTTTACTTAATATCCTAATGATTTTTGTCATAAAAGAAAAATGGGTAATTGTGACCCATACAATGTATTTTTGGCGATTGCTACAAATATACCCCAGAGACTTAAGACTGGTTTTGTGCTCCAGGGTCACATATAGTTTATGCATTTTAATGTTTCATATCCTGGTGGTTGGTAGCTAATACTGTTATCTGTTTTCCTTTATTCAGGTAAGAATGTGGTTCACCAGCTTGGAGTCACACTGGAGGAATTATACAATGGCTCAACAAGAAAACTTGGCCTTCAGAAGAACGTGATCTGTGAGAAATGCGAAGGTAAGAAGGTTCCTTTAATGGGAAAATTGTTATAATAATATTGTAATTCCCGACCCAGTGGTGATTTAAAGATTTAAGATCTAAATGATCTGTCTTGCAGGTTATGGAGGCAAAAAAGGCGCAATTGAAAAATGCTCAACCTGCAAAGGAAGAGGGGTTCAGGTCAAGGTGCAACAGATTGGACCGGGAATGATCCAGCAGATTCAGAGCATGTGCTCCGACTGCCAAGGACAGGGAGAGAAGTTCAACTCCAAGGACCGTTGCAAGAACTGCAATGGACACAAAGTGGAACGCAAGAAGAAGGTTCTTGAAGTTCATATTGACAAAGGTAGAAGAACAGGAACTTTCAGGCCCTTCTGTATTCTCATGAAGTATTCTCTAGAAGCATACTAATAATGACCTTTGTCACAGGAATGAAGGATGGCCAGAAGATCACATTCCACGGAGAAGGAGATCAAGAGCCTGGACTGGAGCCTGGTGATGTTATAATCGTACTGGACATTAAAAAACACCCTGTCTTCCAAAGACAAGATGACAACCTGATCATGAAGATGAAGATCAAGCTGGTGGAGGCGCTCTGCGGGTTTAAAAAAACTATTTGTATGCTAGATAACCGATTGTTGCTCATCAACTCACCTCCAGGTATGTCCTATATACTATTTATATGTGAATAATATTTTTAGTACATCAAATATTTAAATTGTCAAATTAATTTGGGTTGATTTAAATTTGTATTCTTTTTGTTTTAGGTCAAGTAATAAAACCTAATGATCTAAAATGTATTCATAATGAGGGCATGCCTGTGTACAGAGACCCTTATGAGAAAGGGCTTCTCATCATACAGTTTGAGGTAAGTCAGTACCTAAACTTTTCGTTTTATTCATTTTATTTTATAATAGTTTATTTTATTTGATATTGCTTTGCATCTTCTAGAAACAAACAATAAATAGACGGCCTACTGCCAAAAAAGTAATTGCTAATTAATTAGTAATTAATCATATTAAAATCATTGTACAAAAATTAATCTGATTTGTTAGAATTAAAATTTGTACTATTAGTTTATTTTATTATTTGTATTTAACTTTTGCAAAAACAAAACTAATTCCATATAAATTTAATTAGGTTTTAATTAATTAGACATTAATATACTGAAAAGAACAAAAATATTTTAATGTGTGATTACTAATATATATATATATATATATATAATTTGTTTAATTCTGATTTTATAGGAACAAAAATGTCCTACTACTAAAAAACCCCAATTACTAATAAAAATGAATTAATATAAACTACAGCAATTTAATCTGATGTGTGATTATTATTTTTCCCAGTTCTTATCTATATTTTATAGTATCTTCTATGGAGAAAAAAACGAATTGTTTACAGCCAAATAAATAAAAATGGTCACATTGGAAAAATAAATGATTAGTGAATATATAAATAAATAGAGGGAAAAGCTTGTGTGAAAGAAAACAATGATTATAATTTGTGTTGGGACCATCACATTTTACGGAAACCTTTCTATTCCTTCAGATTGAGTTCCCAGATAAACACTGGCTACCTGAGCACATGCTGCCTGACCTGGAGAGGTTACTTCCAGTCAGAGATCATGTCATGATGTCAGATGATATGGAAGAGGTTGACCTGTGTGAAGTAGACTATGAAAAACAAAAGAGAAACCACAGTGGTGAAGCCTACGATGAAGACGAAGGCCCCAGGCATGGCGTCCAGTGCCAGACTCAGTAAATGTCATATAGAAGAAACACTGCTGCAATACTTGTGTGGCTGCAAATGCACACTCAATATTATGCTGGTTAAATTTAGTTCTTGCTGAGCGATACGTACAGCAAGAATTTCCTCACCAAGCCTTACAAAACGGACCATTTTCTTGCCACCGTTGGGATTCTTCTTTCTGAAGTGTCTAATGAGGAGGAATCAGGAGTGTTACCACCATAAATGAGTATTAACGGATATTTAATCAAAGCAACTATTTTGGATAAAAATGCCAGTCATGACTTAAATTTGCATGTAATTTATTCTGTGTTTATGTTCACTTTTGTATGTTAATCTGTAGATGTCCTTCGGTCAAGGGTGGGCGCTTTTTTTTTTTGCCAGTTGAAAATCTGTATTTGTGCATTTTCTAAGAGTGTGACGCACCTTATGTTTAATGTGTTCTTTCCTTACTCAAAATGTGTTTTATTTTCACAAATAAAACATTTCATTACAATTCCTCCTTTGTTTATTTGAATATACATGATTGCAACTGAATGAAAGCAATCTCAAAAAAACTTGAACTCAATGTAAAAGCCAGTTTATAGTATTCTAGCTAATTTGATATTGTATAAAAACCCATACACCCAATTTATAGTCTAGGGTCTGTGAGATTATTCATTTTTAAAAGAAATCAACATTTAATCAACAAGAATGCATCAAATTGATCAAAAGTGATAGTAAAGATATTAAGAATGAAAAAAAGCAATAAATTACATTATTAAACAATATAAAATAGAAAAATGTTATTTTAAATTATAATAATATTTCACTATATTACTGTATTTTTCATCAAATATACACAGCCTTGGTGAATCTAACAGAATCTTTTCAAAAACACTAAACATCTTAACCTCAAACTTTTGAATGGTAGTGTGGATAGATAGTTTTCAACAACAAAATATAGATGTTAAAGATTACATAACATGACGTCATGGTTGCTGAGCATTGCATGAGATGAGAAATTAAACTAAAAATGTTGCACTGTCTCTTTTGAATATGTTTGAATTAAACTGCTGGATGCAGCTGTATTATGCAGAATAAACTTTATTCAGAACCACTGAACTGATAGCATGGTAGAAAGAACCTGCCACGCACCATTCATTATCACATTATTCAAGTTCATTCATTGTAATCAATGAAAAGTAAGGCATTAAGAAGTTGCACAATTCTTTGTATTCAAAGCATCACTCCTTTTCATCCTTCTCAGTGATGCTTTCTTCTGAAAGAACAACCTATTAAAAAAAATACATAAAGTAGCTTGAGATACTGCGTCAAATATTTTGATTTGTAGTTACGGCCGATTCAAAAGTACAATCCAGACAGGTTGGATGTTTTACAATCATTCAGCAAATACACACCCTCAGTCAGCCTTGCTTTTCCTCCTGTGGGCTGGCAGAGCACTGTCGAACACCCGACGCACAACACAACCGTCTGCGCATGACTGAACACAGTCGTGATCTTATAACAGCCTGCGTGAAGATAAGCAGGAAAGATTACATTTCCTACAAGTCATATATTACCCATGATAAGACAAACAAACGGTTCTTATAAAGATCTCAAACCTGGGCATTTCACATCCATGAAGTACGAGTCGGGACTCTGCACAAGCCTTTTCTTCTTATGCTGCCTTCTCTCAAAATCAAAGGACGGGCTCAGCAGATCTTTGGCCAGCTGGAAAAAATATAGTTAAAATATAGATTTTTTAAATTTAAAATAATGTAAATATTTATAGTTTATGTACATATATATACATATATATATATATATACCTGTATGTATATATATATATATATATATATATATATATATATATATACACACACACACACAAATAGAATTATATATATATTTACTTTAAGTCATTTAGCAGACGCTTTTATCCAAAGCGACTTACAAATAAGAAAAGTAACTAAAACTAAAAGTTAACACTCTGTAAATACTCTATACACACCCATTTCAGAAAATACAGAAATTAAATAAAATTGACAAATGCATACAACAACAACATTTCAATAGTAAACATATAAAGGAAAAATAAATAAATAATAAAAATAAAAAGCGATACTTATATCCTTTGCCGGTGTCCTAGCCCGGTGGAGTCGCACGGTAGAGTCGATCTTTACACCATCAATATATATATATATATATATATATTAAACATTAATAGATATTTTTTTATAATATATTCTGCTGCTGCATTATATATATGAAAATAGTCATTTTAAATGTGTTTTTAAAATTACAAATATTTACATAAAATTACACACACATATTTAACATTTTAAATGTGTGTAATGCAAATATTCATATTTACAAATTTATTTATTTCACACACCCCATAAATGTTACTATATATACACTATCTCCAACAATATGACAGTCATTTAGTTACAAAATGTACAATATTGGCAACCCTACTTTATATTTATATAGGCGCTACTGAAATAACATTACAAACTGACAGCATGCTTCTCTGCACACAAAAACAACATTGTTCAACGGCCATATTGATCACTCCCATCACTGTCAGTCTGAAAACTATAATACTTTACTTAAATAAAACATCGATACTGTCCAACCTATGATGTTACTCGGTGCATTGCAACAGTTTAAACATGTCTGTATAAAGTGAAACATTAGGCCCTATCTGAACCTGCGCAGCGCCACGTGAAATCACAAACTTTCCCATGTTTATCGCACGATTAAAATAATGAACAACCGGATTAATGTCGAAGCACCAGACGATAGAGCATATATTAACAACTGTCAAATGCGGGAATCGTGGTCTAGTTGAGCAAATCCACTTACAGGCATGGTCAGGAGCTGCTGATACTCTGCTGCTGCTTTCCTCGAATCTCTCGATCACTGCAGGGTTGCCAAGCGCAGCTTCATTAAGCAGATCTGAACAGAAATGCACAGGCATGCTCCACAATAAAACACACACCTTTATACATTAGACCTTATAAAACTTGATAACATTACAGGGATTTCCTGAATATTACATCAGCTCGACGACAGTAAATGCTACTCACATCTCAACAAAGAAAAAACATCTATTGGCTAACATCTATAGAGAGGCTATATACTTTGACATAATAATAATAAAAAGAAGAACAAAAAGAAGATGTACAATTACAATTTGTAAGTAAACAAATTAGAAAGAAAGGAAAAAGAAGTGGCTAATTATTTCCCGTACTGGCAACCTCTCTAGTCATCACCTACTGTTTTTATAAGCAGCCGTCCCTACGAGATACTTGTTCATTTTAATTATTTGTGCTATTATGAGTTCTTATTTGAACGAATTGCAAACTTTGAGTAAACCTGCACCTACTATTTAATCTCATCTGGCAGATTTTGTGACTGCGCCCCCTGGTGGTTGTTCACCACTCTACTATTATTTTCAGTACTGTACAGTAAACGAAGGAACTCTTATCAAATAGATAAGCAAATAATCCATTTGGATACAGTTGTATTTATTATTATTGGCTCGTGAGTTATTTTGAGCGAAGCCTTGTTATGAAGTGTATTTGGAAATTGTAATTTCTAAATCTTAATGGTATTATTCATCTATCAGTCTGTCATTTAAGGTCTTTTAAGCCAGCACACAAATATATAACACAATTTAGAAATTAAATAATTAAATAAATAAAGGGTATGAGAAGATCAAATAAATAAAAGCCTTATTAAATAAAATAATAAATAAACAATTTTTAAAAAAGAGAAAAAAAAGAGAAAAAAAACACATTACTGGTGTGCATCTTGAGACAAAACACAGGCAATGATATATTCTTAGTGTTGCATATCAAATCTTTAAAGATGTTTTAACAGTCTAGATTAATTCTTTTAAAACCTTGCAGATGTGCAGCACTAATGGATCTAGAGGGGTTCCGTATCACTGTCCTCCTAGAAACCACTCTGACCAATCACACAGCAGGCATGCGCTGACGTCACACCACGAGGCTCCGCCCTCACTCGAGTCCCTCTATGGTTTTTGTGTCAATGCCATGAACAAGGGAAACTGAGCTCTGACATTCATAAAGGAAATACCGGCTTGGTAAATGGCGAAGACTTACGATTACCTTTTCAAGCTCTTGCTAATAGGAGACAGTGGAGTGGGAAAGACATGTCTGCTGTTCAGGTTCAGCGAGGACGCGTTTAACACCACCTTCATCTCCACAATCGGTCAGTTCACCGGTGATCTGGGTAGAAGGTACTGGACCGTGTCCCGTTATATGCAGGACAATAGTGGTCAGATACAGTAAAGCTGTAATAATTAATTTTCTCATGGCATTTGTATAGATAAAGTAGGTTTAAAAGCACCTGTGGTGTTTTTTAATCAATCGTGATTGTGTAAAACTAAATTAATCTCGATTAATTTAGAAATGCATAGGCCTTTGAGTACATACAACTGTTCAGCTTGCTTATGTAGACAAATATTTATTTAAAAATATTTTTAAAATGTTTGTATATAGGCCTATACATACACACACACACACACACACACATATATATATCTATATATATATGCACACATTTTGTTTAAATTTGCAAATTTGTATCTAAATTTGTATCTAAGTTTAAATATAAAGACTAGTATTAACTAGTAACATATATAGACAATTTATAGTAGCATATAGACAGATTATATCTATATTTGCCTATATATGCTGATAAAGGTAGGCTACTCTGGAAACAATGCTGTGGGCTCTGTGAAGGTGTTAGAGCCTTATTTTGCTGACCAGAGCTGTATCTACTTTTAACCTGTGAAACCCGCTCACTAATGGCCTTACAAGTTCATACAGGAACCTACACAAGGGAAACATAAACACTGTATTGAGTTTTATAGGCATTTTGTGTTCACACTGATGGACTCAAGTGTCCTCAAGATGGACTTTGTGTTCACACTGATGGACTCAATACATTGCTGATAGATGTTTTGTTATAGCATTTAGGTTTAAAACTGTTTTCCATATAATGAGGGTCATTATTCTTTGACGGTGAGAAAGAAGGAACGTGCTTCTTGATGATGCAGAAAACCTGCGATAAATTATATTGATACGTATGCAGGATGAAGAAGCTTGACAGCAACATTGCCTTTTTTATTGGCTTATTTTTCAAAAATACCTTCTGTATTTTTTTCTGTCACCATGAACAAACAAACAAACGGAAAAAAAAGTTATGTGAAAAAGACCTTTTTTTAATACATGCACTATTAAAAATTAAGGTTCCAAATGCCACAGTCATGCCATAAAAGTACCATTGTGGTTTTTTTACTGAACAGTTCTTAACCTTTTTTTCTTAGTGTGGAGAACATTTGAATCATCTAAAGAACCTTTTTCCAGTATAAAGAACCTTTTATGCTATGGAAAGGTTCCATGAATGTACCAGAAAGGTTCTTCATGGAACCATATGCTGATAAAGAACCTTTATTTTATGATTCATATGATTTAATATCTTAAACATCTTATAAAATTTAAAATATCAAGTACATTTATCTTGCTTTAAAGATTTTTAGACACAATACTGCATGGGAAAATTATTTAGCTGTGTGTGTGTGTGTGTGTGTGTGTCTGAATGTTGCACAGTTGTCTTTCGTTTGCCTGCACAGAGAGTTTAGTCATTTCCTTTGTCAGTTTTTCCATCTGATTAAAACGTCACCGCCCCCTATGCTTTTGTTTGTGATGCTGTCTTGCAATGGGGTCTCTGAGCCTTGACTTTCTTTCAGACTTTAGTTGTATTTGCTGTCCATTTATCTGTAACATTCCCTGGTGAAAACCAGCAATTCTGCTGAAAATGTTTGATGTTGGGGTGTTAGAAATCATCACAGTCAGTCTGCATAAACAACATTTTGGTGACAACGTCAGGACGGGGTGCTGGGGAAAGTACGGTTCCTTTGTGCGGGGTCATAGTAGACTTGACCGTGAACAGAGGGCTGTACTGTTTGAATCCCCATCATGCTCTCGTGATATTCACTCAGCCCATTTCAGCATTCTTCCGCCAATGCAGCTGAGCATTTGACTGGCATCTGCTTTCTTGTGCCAGGACGTCCATGACCCCAGTTGTGGCCACCCTACATACTTCCCCACACTTCTCTGAGCGTCCCACCTCCGCTTCCTGTGACTGTGTGTGTTTCTCTCAAGGTTGTGATATTGCTTAACCAAATTTCTTGATAAATTATGTTCCTCATCGTAGTTGTAGCTAAAAGCTTTGGCTAGATTCCTGAATGTAAATATGATAAACATTTGTATCATTAGCTATGTTGCATAAAAAAACGCTGGATGAAAATGCCAAGATGCGCATAAATTAAAAAAATGTGCATTAAAAAACTTATACGCTCAACTAAGTAGGATACATTTCTTATCCAGTAAGAAATTGTGATGGGAACACTTTTACCAAATAAATTCCTTAATGCGCATCAAAAAAGACTTTGTGATGGGACATCATACCTGTATCTCATGTTATGGATTTCATTGCCAAGCATCTGAAATTTTGTCATTCTAAAATGCTTGAGCAAAGTCTCTTCAAAGTGCTTCGTTATAATTAACGCCCAGAATTGCATTCCCAAACAGCAGGCTCTGAAAATAAGATAACATGACCCCGTTTCGTCTGCATGCTCTGAAGCTCGTAATTGATTTTATACAAACATTATTATATGCAGTGCCTTAAAACTTTATTTGTGATATTTAGCGAATCAGGTTAATCAGGAAGTTATGGTTTTATTCTCTTCAACTCACTGGATGGAAACAGTGCTTTATTTGCAAATGTTTTATGCAATATTCCAATTTTGCACACACGTTTAATTTGTGGATGGAAACATAGCTAGTGACTGAAACAACATTTTCTGAAGAAAATAACTAATATAATGCTTGATAAAGGGCTCTTTATGCTCTTCATTGTAGCTGTAGCTAAAAGAATCTACTGAATTAGTGAATGTAAATGTAATAACCATGTTTCATTGACCAAAACATCTCTTTTACGTTTTCTGAAGAAAATGTGTTTTTTGCTCAGTCAAAACTCACATCCACTAAAGTCAAAGTGAGTTCTGTGCTTCATATATCGCTATGCTAATGACGAGAGATAATAGGCGCTTTCACACCTTGTAGTTCAACTAGCCAGCATTGTTAGCTAACTATGGTGGCAAGTCCCATTGAACTCTATTGGTAACGACGTAACTTGTGACCATAGTTGCTTTTGGGAAACGCACCCAGCATGGTGGTTCCTAGAGAACCAATTTCCTCCTTGGGCCGTTTTCCTGGTTGCATTCGCACCGGCATCAGGATCTCTGAAGCAGCTGACAGTGATGTCTTTATTCACAGCATTTACAAACGTCAACAACCGGTTAATGGAGCTGTTTTTGTTGTGTGTCGTGGGTTTTGTGATAACAGAGATGGAATGACAATTTACGAGATTGAAAGAGCATGGAAATCTGACCCAATTTCCTGTGACAACTTGCATTGTTACATATCATCGAGTCTGAGAAAAGAACATAACGCTGCAGACAACTTGTAAACGCCATTATCGCTGTTTTCCATGTTCGTGGAGTAAATATTTTTACACGGCTTTTTAAAAATGCCAGGTAGCTGGTGTTTCATAAGCGTTAGGCCAATCGGTGGACCTTTTATTTGCCCGAAAAATTTAACTGAAATACATTGCTAATATGACCACACCTCCTTAAAAACAAGATTTGTTTAAATATAATAATATAATAATAATAATATTTAACAATTTATTTTTTGGACAAAATGACATGAGGTAACAAAATGTTAACACAATTTAGTGAGGTTTGTGCTTAAGACAAGAACCTTTTGTTTACCAGCCCAGATCTTCACATTTTGCATCATAAATAAGCTTTAAATCCTCCATCTTGATTCATTTATTGATTGGAAACCAATGATCTCTCAACACCATCAATAGGCTTGAGATGTCATATATACAAAGCAATCTAAAATGTTGAGTTTATTGTGGCGTGGCACACAGAGGCAACCTGGAATACAGAAAAACAAGCAATTTTCCACTAACCAGCAGGGCAAAAAATGGCAAGAGGAGCAATTTAACCCCAGGAACTGGAAACAACTCATTATATCTTCACCACTGCAGTGCAAGATTGATTGTACCATTGATTCCATGTGGTGCCAGTCATTGAAGATCTGACGATGTTTCTCTTTTTCTCTGTTGCCAGGAATTGATTTCAAAATCAGAACTATTGAGCTGAATGGGAAGAGAATCAAGCTGCAGATATGGTGAGCCGTTTGTTTGTCATGAATATGCAGCGCTAAGTCCTGTTTTATATATGTGCCGTTATATCATCATTTACACGTCATCTTCAGAGATATTTAAAGCCGTGTAAACTGTTGGTGTGTTATTCACATCTAAAAAAGACTTTCTGAATATAGAGAACAAAAGTTTGTGCACATAGGCAGAGTTTTGTTGCTTAAGGTATTGTGCTGCTTCTAAAAGTTGAAGAAAAGGTACCTCTAGCATAGTTGTAATTACACTTTTTAATAAAGCTGTGACTAACATTTAAAATATATTAGCTTTGTACTAGCTAAATGCACTATCAAATAATTCCAATATACAGTCAAGTACATTGTAATCAAGTACTTGACTGTAATAATAACAAATAATAATTAAATCCGTGATCGTAACTAAACGTACATTAAAGTGCACCTTCTAATTTGACTTTATTACAGAGTACACCTTTTAAAAGTGTGTTAAATTCACTTAAGTGACTTTTTATTTCAGTATACATTATACGTGTTTTTAAATATACTATAAGTGCACATTTAGTACAATTAAGTGCAGTCTTCCCCATCTAAATTACAACTACAACTTGCCTGTGATTAGTAAAAGCAAGTAGCTAATCACGAGCTAGCTATATGCTAATTAATTTCTGTACTTCATTCAGAGCACTCCAAGGAGGGTTTTGGCCTCCTACAATGCTGATATATCTCGTAAACAACAGATACCTGGTTAAAACATCCATTTTCAAAATCTTTTAAGTAATATGTCAAATAGATGATAGGTTAATATATAACTATAAATGGTCAAATAAGTAATTTCTCATTCTGATTTCCATTTAGCTTGCAAGTTAAACAGTTAGCAGGCAAACTTTGTGTTCCTCTCGTCAATTAAACTGCTAGCTTAGCATACCAGTAACCTGCTATCACAGCATTTCACAAGCCCATTATCCTGCCAGTTTAGCATACAACTATAGTCATGTAGTCAAATTCAGAAAATTAGCCACTAGCCAAAGCTTAGCATACTTTAACTGCTTAGTCTGATAGCCTACATATACGTAAGTTACTAGACTACACTGACTAACCTGCTAATATAGCATATGGCTAGCCCACTGCTAACTTGTAATAGCCTGATCGTTCTGTGAAGATTGAGTAAGAAGGATATCACATTACACATTGTGGCTGGTCTTCCTGTTAACAGTCATAATGCTCACGCACCCTGTCCAGTTAGGTGACTAATGAAGTATGAGACGTGTAGATAATAGTGTCACGGACAGGCTGTGCATCCGTACCTCTCCCTCTATCTACAGGATGTTTATATTAAAACCTGGCAAAGAGCAGGGTGGGATTCACTGTTAATGAATGTGAAGTGTTGAGGCCGAGCAGGGTGACAAAGGAAGGAAGGAAGGAACGAGGATGCATAGTATTTGCGTGTGACTGTCTGATTGTTTTACAGGGACACAGCAGGACAGGAAAGATTTAGGACGATCACCACGGCGTACTACAGAGGCGCTATGGTAAAACACTACTGGCTACTACTCGTGTATACAGTATATGTGAAAGTGTGGATCACTGAAGGTGGATATTTCATATTTCTGCTTGCTTTGTTTTCAGGGCATTATGTTGGTATATGACATCACCAGTGAGAAGTCATTTGAGAACATTAAAAACTGGATACGCAATATTGAGGAGGTAACACTGAAGAGAAATGTGTTCACATATTGATTTGTGTATTGTTATAATTTAGATTATAAAACAGATTCGGTCCTGGTTTCTGATTGGTTAATACACTGCTGTACAATCATATTAGGGGCCATTGTATAATAGGCTTGTTACCCACTCTGTAAAGTTATATCAAATATTATTTGTGGATTTAATACATTTGTTAGAGGATTTGATTTCTTTTGACTGTAACTTGAAGTGCTGAACTTCTCAATTACTCATTTCAGCATGCATCATCTGATGTAGAGAAGATGATCCTTGGAAACAAATGTGACATGAACGACAGGAGACAGGTGTCCAAAGAGAGAGGAGAGAAAGTGAGGCCTCTCACGTCTTACAAACCTATAGTTTTCCATACAAATAATAACAAATTTAAAAAGAATAATATAAAATAATTCTAATAATATTTAAAATAAGGAGAACAAATAAAATTCATAAATGTCATTCTTGTATTACGATTGATACTGGATCGAATTTTAATGATATATTTAGTTTTTTTTAATTCAATGTTTTATCTAGTAGGTTTTTTTTTGTTTGGTTTTTTGTTTATAACCGTGTTGTAATTTTTTTACTTTTTGTCCAGTTGGCAATTGATTACGGGATCAAGTTTTTGGAAACAAGTGCAAAAACCAGCCTAAATGTCGAAGAGGCCTTTTTCACCCTTGCCAGAGACATTATGGCTCGACTTAGCAGAAAAATGGTGAGTGTTTTTTGAAGTTTTTTTGTAAAACTGGCAAAAAAAAAGAAAAAACAGTATTTAACTATATATAATTTATCATAATTTGTGTTAAAATGATTTGTACAGATGATTAAGAAAAAAAAAATATGTGTCATGAATCATTATTACAATAAATCACGTTTTAGAATGATCACTACTGTGGGTAAAAAAACAAAACGAAAAAAAAACAGACATTATTTTATAACTGCTTTTAGTTTAGAATTGCACTTAGTTTGATTACTATGGATGCCGATTTCTGCTGCTAAATAAAAAATCTAAAAAGGTAACTGTGATTTTTATCTGACAATTCTGACTTTTTTTCCCTCAGAATTGCAAGTTTATATCTCAGTTCTTACATTATGTCTAAAGAAAAAGTCACAATAGTAAGATATAAACCTGCAATTCTAAGAAAAAAGTATTACATCTCACAGTTTATATCTCACAATTCTGACTTTATAATTCGTAATTGCGAGTTAATATCACAATTCTGAGAAAAATCAGAATTGCGATTTTATATCTTAGAATTGACATAATTTCTCGCAATTTTGACTTTATTACTTGCAATTGTGAGTTTATATCACACAATTCTGATAAAAAATATCTGAATTTCCAGTTTATATCCCGTAATTCTGACTTTATAACTTGTAATTGCTAGTTTATATCTAACAATTCTGACTTTATTACTCACAACTGCGAGTTTATATAATTGAAAAAAAAAAGTTTAACAAAGCAGTTCTGACTTTATAGCTCGAAATTTTGAGTTACAGACATAAACTCTGTATTGTCTCAACTCAACATATTGAGTTGAGACATAAACTCGCAATTCTGAGAAAACACCAGTCTTTTTCCCTCAGAACTGGACTTTATAGCTCGCAATTGTGAGATAAAAGGTCAAAATTGTGAGTTTGTATCTTATAATTCTGACTTAATTTCTTGCAATTCTGATTTTATTACTCACATTCGCTATTTGATATATATATATATATATATATATATATATATATATATATATATATATATATATATATATATATATATATATAGTGCCCTCCAAAAGTATTGGAACAGTAAAGACAAAATTGCTCTGTTGGCTGTGGAGTCAAGACATTTACAAATATGATTAAAAGATGAATATGAGACAAATCTACAGAATGTCACATTTTATTATTGGGTGATTCAACAGATTTTTTACCAGCTAAGAAGTTCAGCACTTTTAGAGTTTCATCCCTCTATCTGATGTGAGCATAAGTATTGGGACAGTTGCCTCACAGGTCTTTCTAAGTGATCAGCTGTGTCCTGTTGCATTAATTCTTCAGATATTAAAAGCAGGGAATGTGTCGTATCAGTTATATCCATTACTTCTGCATTCTGAATCTTGCATTCGATGATGACACACACAAACCAGGATGAAGATGAGGGAGCTGACTTTGAGAGAAAAGCAAGCAATATGGATGCTAAAAGAAAAGAGGAAGTCAATTAGAGTTACAGCAAAAACAAAGGGCATGGAGAAATCAAGAGTTTGGAAACCACCAGCGACACCAGCAACCAACAACTACCTGATCAGCTGAGAAAACAACAATAGTTGATGGCAGACAAATCATAACAGCTGTGAAAATGAACCATAAAAGATTCCACTTCCAGAAAGCTGGGGTGACGCTCTGACAATCTACTGTCCTCAGGAGACTTTGGCACAGAATTACAGATGCTACACAGCAAGATGCAAACCTCTGACCAGCACCAAAAATAGAAAGGTAAGATTAGAGTTTGCAAAAAAGCACAAAGCCAGAATAGTTTTGGAACTGTGTTTATGGACCGATGAGACAAAGATGAACCTTTATCTAAGTGATGGGAAAGCAAAAATGTGGAGAAATAAAGGGAACTGCAAATGATCCCAAGCATACAGCCTCATCTGTAAAGCATGGTGGAGGTGGTGTCATGGCATGGGCATGTATGGCTGCCTCTGGAACAGGCCCTCTCAACTTTACTGATGACTTAAATGTATGATGACAGTAGCAGAATGAATTTGGAAGCGTACAAAACCATCTTGCCTACCAATATTCAAGAAAATGCCACCAGATTCATTGGGAAGTGCTTCATATTGCATCAGAACAATGACCCAAAACACCCTGCCAGTTCAGTCAAGGAATTTATAAGGGCAAAGAAATGGAAAGTCTTAGATTGCCCAAGTCAATCTCCAGATTTAAATCCAAATGAACATGAATTTCACCAGCTGAAGAGGAGAGTAAAGGCAGAAACTCCCCAAAACAAGCAACAATTGGGATTGCCTGCATTAAAGGCTGGGAAAAGTATTTGAAAGGATGAGACCAAGAGTCTGGTGATGTCTATGGGTCACAGACTCACTGCTGTGATTGTGCGCAAGGGATCTGCAAATAAATAATAGCTTTTAATCTTTTATATCTGCCTTATGTTCAACTGTCCCAATACTTATGCTCACATCAATGAGTGAGATGAACTCTAAAAGCGCTGTTCTTTTTATTTGGTAAAACGTGTTGAAACGGCTAATAATAAAATGTGACATTCTGTAGTTTTGTCTCATATCCATCTTTTAATCATATTTGTAAATGTCTTGACTCCACAGCCAACAGAGCAATTTTGTCTTTACTGTTCCAATACTTTTGAAGGGCACTGTATATATAAAATATGTAAAAAAAAATAATAATATATATATTAAAATATGTTTAACAGAGCAAAATTAAAATGTTTCTATCTTTCTATTGACTAGAATGATGGTGGTCAAGCAGATAGCGGAGGGCCGGTGAAGATTTCAGAGAAGCGCTCTAAAAAGCACAGCATCTTTAAGTGTGCTCTGCTGTAACGCTTTTACAGCGAGTCTATACAGTATGTTCACTCGCTGTGTGTCTGCGGCAGCCAGAAATGCTCTGCTGGTATAACATATCACACAAGCCCCTGCAAAGAGCTGGACTATCAGGCTCAAGAACAGATGAAGGTTCGTCTTTCCAAGCCCTTAAAGTCCAGATGGAACAGAGGAATGATGCAGCTTTGAGAGATTTAGTCAGTTCACTCGGTGGTAGAGTCACAATGGGAAACGTTTCCTTTGTTGTGTGGTGATAATCGTGATGATTGTGTCAAAAGTTAATGGATCAAATACAATTTTTTTTTTTTGATATGTTATTGTAAAATATTCTATATGGACACAGCACATGCTGTCTTAAAACATTTGCTGCTGAAGGCTTAGATGTATCATGTACAGTATTTCCGAATTAGTCAGTGAGTCTGTCTTGATGTAATATGTTCCTGGGTGTCTTTTATACAGTATATACACTGTGTTCTTGCACTGGGTCAAAAAAATTAATAGAGAAAATATGTGAAAGGCAATTTTTGGGACGCTAGTGAGTTAAAAGCACTTTATATGTGTTTGCAGTGAACTCTCCTCACAGGCACGTCCATGTAAAGCACAGACGGACATCAATCCATCTGCAGGAAGGTTACAAAGATAGAACATGATGGCTGTAGAGCAAAATGAGTGAAGGAACATCTTCAGGTCAGGTATCAAAGGGAACACGTCTTACTTGGCAAAATCACAGTCACCTATAGTGTGTGTCTGACACAGATAAACCTGAGAAATTGTGCCTGTGTTGTACTGTAGATCCTTAGCTTTAGGATGATAAAATATAGGGTTTATATTCGAATTCAGCCTAGCACTGATTTGTGAAAAATTTGTCACATTTTTTGAATATGAAAATGATCATTAACTATTTAATTAGCATTTAAATTAATGTTTTAATTTGAAAACAGGCTGCTTGGTCATGTGAACTGAAGTATAGAGACTAGGATCTTTGTGTCAATGCTACAGTATGTTTTCTATTTTGCTAAACGGGAAAACCACTAATGCATGTTTATGAAAATTCATTAACGAAAACTGAGCTTTTAAAAAAACAATTCCAGCTTGATATTTCTCATTTTAGATCTTTTTCATTTTTATGAACAATAACATCCAGTACATAAGGTTATATATTCAATGTACAAACAATCTTTATTTACCGTTTACATATATCTCACCATAGGCTCTTAAAAGAAACATACAGTTGCCAAAAAATTGTATTATTCGTTGTTGTTGTTGTTTTTTTTTTTTGGCTTGTACTGTGATTATGTGTAGTTGTTTTAGTCAAGGAATGCAACTGGTTAAATCAGCACTCTTGCTTTCAAACGTGTGAGGCATTTTGTTCTCCTGTTCAAAGATAGTTGTGTCAGAAGAAGTAGTACAGATTACAGCAATAAAACATCCCCATTGGGGAATCCTCTCTTCCCGACTATGTGCTGATATTGGTGACCTTAATGCCTTGGAACTGGATCCATTAATCTGAGTTTGAATCTTCGAAAGAAATTTTTGGTGATCGTCATTTCACTTTGACAAATGTAGCATATATCATGACCACTGATATTCAGATGGGACCATTGTTATGCATGTATTTTCTTTAATATTTGTGAATGTATGACCAAATTTTTAAGATATGACGTGTTAATTGACTCTTATGCGACCTGTTTCCTGAAAAGCTACAGTATGCTTATTTAAATGTTGAAATCTTAACAAAGAAAATGTGAACAAGAATTTGAAGTGTGGTTTTATTAATTATAGACTTTTATACTACATATAACCGAAGTAAATTCTGTATAAACCTGTCTTCAGCTTATTTTTTCTCATCTAAAGTTGTCTTCATTTTTCGAGCAGTTCATCATCCACAACAGGAGATGGTGCTATTACACAGTCTTATTCCCACAACAAACAGAATGCAACACTCATACAACATGCTAACTCCAAACATTTTGCATTGAGGTAGACTCATTTTGTTTTCTGACTAGTTCAGTTTGCATAGCCTTACTTTGTAGCACATAAATTGTCATAATACTGTCATTTTACTAGTCAAAATCATCTAAACCATAATACATAAATTACATAATGAAGATCAGAGCAGTGAGCAGGGATACATACTGTACCTTAAATACATATAATGATGGAAATACTTTAAGTGCAAGCACACAAATAATGGATAGTTGATAGTATGGCTTCAGAGATTTGCTACTCCGTTAACTTGATCATGACACCTGAGTGCATACTGTTAATGTAAGTATATAGTGTTATAGGTGGATATACAGAATTTAATATGTGTGTGATTCTTGTCTGTTGAATTTCTGTTCTTATTGGACTCACTCTGGGGTGTCTGGTTGCAGTTCGTTTGATGGTGCATCGTCTATTGTCTTCTGTGCTGGTTTACCTGGATCATCAGGAGAGTCCCCAAATGTTCCAGCAAGGTCTCTTTCAGATCCGTGGGCTCTTTTCAAGCTGTTTCCTAAGGACTTGCAAGGTTTTGTGGAGAAGCTTTTAGATCTTCCAGGGAGGAACATTGTGTCTTCTGGCAGAAGCAGATGGCTACCATCAGCTTGGGCTTCAGAATCAAAGGGACCTTCACATGTTGGCATCTCTGTTTGCTCTCCGTCTTGCTTCTCTGAAATTTCCTCCTTTACAAGACCTCCTTCAGGATCATCTGGTTGCTTTGTCTTTTCCTGCTCACTATCTTTCAGGCATTTGTCCACATTGTCACTCCCTTCTTCCTGATATACATCAAGCGATGCCTGTCTTCCAGTCGTCCCCACTGAGTGTAGCTCTTCATCCTTTCTTATCCCATCTTCAATAATTGACTGACGTCGTTCATGATTCACTGATCCACCTGAACTGTCCATTGTCTTCTCCCCGTCTTGCATTACCATCTCATCTATACTGTGTCTAGAAGAAACTCTCAGCATTTGTTGCTCAGGCTGGTCAGAATGTTGCTCTACCTTGAAACTGTTGCTAAACTGGTCAATCTGCTCTACCAAGGGTCTTACCATGGACACCTTTGGCATCTGACCAAAAAGACTAGGGTGTACCTTATACTCATAGCCAGCACTCCAACGTCTTGTACCTGGAGACTCACCAATTTTTTCTCCTTCTTGATTTGGTTCCCTTCCACTTGCTTGATCAAATGAGATTGTGCTCCAACACCTTCGTACAGTGGACGGGGATGTGCTTTGTATTTCTCCGGGATAGTATTTAAAAGCTTTCACCTTTTCTAGAGGGTAGGAGGTAGTCGCCTGCAGTTTTGCTCTCTCCATCATCAAGGCTTCTTTCAGTGTGGCTCTATCTGAAGAAGTCTGGTTGTCAGGAACTGTAGATTTTGGTGATTCTGGCTTTGTCCCTTCAACCTCAACACCCTCACAAGGGAAGATTCGGATGTCCACACACGAGCCAAGGCGTCTTTTTACCCCTGGAATATCCACCTCTAGATTCTGGCCATATTCCTTTGTGTTGAGGTTTGTAGTGCTTATTGTTTTACTCAGTTCTGCCTCTTTCTCCTCAGGTGGACGGTCATCAACACCCAGGTAATAGCGGTACAGGCTGTACCCATCAGCACTGTTGATGCTACTGTGACGTTGGAGAGAGGAGGGGTCGCAAATAGAGGAGGCCGATGAGCGTGTCCGGGTGAGTTCAGAATGGTCGATTCCCACCAGTCTTTCCAAGGCATTCACCATTCGGCCATTAATATCTTCCAGCTGGGACAAACGAAGGTCCACTGTCTGAAGGGAGGCCTTCATTGTGTTCTCCCTCTCATTCACCTCCTCAAGGCGCATGGACATGTTCTCCACCCTGAACATGAACAAGAAGATTATGTAAATTTGATGATTGAATAGATAAGAAGTTTGCATACTGGAATTTAAGAGATTTACCTGTATTTCTGTACTTAAATTACCTTTCATTTGTAACCCTGATACGCTCATCATTTGAGGACTGTTGCTCATCTTCTTTCTCCCTGAAATATTCCTCCACACATTGCTCCTCAAACTCATACAGCATCTTCAGCTCATCCGGGGTAAGAATAAGCTCTTTATGAGGAAAAGACATAGAATACAAGCAAATATTTATCTCATGGTTGTTTATTACTCGCTTGAACACCTGCATCTTAATAATTTATAATTTGGTCTAATTATTTTATGAAACTCACTTAATCCTTTATCCTTTTCATCCAGTTCTCCCTCCTTTTTCTTGCTACAGCGACAGCAGAGTTTGCGAAATAGGATGTAGAGGTGGCTAAAGATAATCATTGGTGGAGGCAGCACAGGCCTGTCATGGAAGGTCATGATGAGCTGATATCTCTGAAACTTCCACACCTGGTTCGAAATGGACTTGACCTCAAAGAACGTGTTGCTTTAATGACAGAAAATACATAGCAGTGAATCAACACCACTGAACTGTTACTAGATATACACCAATGAAGACATTTTTGTAAAGACCAACAGCCAAAAATTGTTTGGCTTTTACATGCTACAAGTGAAACAGGTCATCAAAACTATGAAATGGTAGCATTCTTACTTGAACACAGCAATGAGCAAATTCACAAGCAGGATGTTGGCCACTAACAAATAACAGGCCATGATGGCCGGTGTCAGCCAGGCTCCAGGGATGCAGGGTGGAAGCTTTTTCCCATCCTCATCATATAAGTTTTCTCCACAGGGGGCTGTTTAAAAAAGCTTTCTTGTTATATTATAGCACCAACAATCAATCTGTTCACCATTCACAACAATTCCAATGCCGTTATACCATTAGTATGGTTATTTTTCATGAAAACAGTGTTTATCATTGTCAAATAGTTTTGCTTACGGTTTATTTCCATTGCGTAAACTTGAGCACATTCCAGAAGAGCAGAATAGACACGAACAGTCAATTAGTGCAAGTGGAAACCAGAAACAAGAACAAAGTATGCAACAAGAATGAATCAAATCCAACATCTTAATCAACAGACAGGCAGGATAATCAACTAGAAACTGCTGTGATGTGTACGGCAGCATAATAGCAAACAGCCTGAAATACTGAAATAACCACAATTTGACAACAAATGTTATATCTCCAAGTTTGAAAGTTACAAGACTGAATTCTCAAAAGGTTCCTAACACAACAAGAAAGGCACTAGGCAAGATGTTATAGGGGAAGCAGCAACAAACAGCAGGATCACAAAGGTGATGGAGATATTAGTGAGGTGTTAGGAAGGTGGATCAGACTGTTAAAGGTCATCAATCTACCCTGGAGGCAGGAAATAAAATCTTACTATAAATTCTAGTCTTACGGTCTATCGAATCTGCAAACACCTCTCCATAGATCATCCAATAAGGCATGTAGAAGATGTTGCGAGCCAAGCGCCATGTGGGTTCCTCGTCTGGGTGGAGGATAGCCTGCCGTGCCACACCGAAACTCATCAGGACCACCAACATGATCACCACAAAGTACAGCATGTCAATCATCTGCAAGACAGGTGGCAGCTTATTGAAGTCAAAAAGTCCATATAGTTGACAATCAAGTGTACAAGGTCTAAAAGTATAACAGATTTAATAAAATGAATTGCATTACCATTTTCCCAATCATCATGACGTAGGGTCCTAGGTACTTGTTGACTCCAAATATGTCCAGTACGCGGATATACCAGAAGATAATGTCCACACAGTAGATCACACGGCCGTAGCCCATGTAAGGTTCACTTTGCAGCCTAAGTAGTAGCCCAAGCAAGAAGGTCGATATGGCTGCCAGGTCTGTGATGTTCCAGTACTCTTCCAACCATACGTTTATCTTTTGCCTGAGCTTGCCTGGTTCTGACATCAAAATCTGGAGGACATAGTACCAGATATAGGCTACAAGTGGATTCTTTGTTATTGGGTTTGGGTTGATTGCACTGTTTTTGCATCTATTTCTAGAGATGTGGCTGCAGTGGTGTTTTAAGGAGAGATTTGTATCTTTACCTGTCTGACTTTCTCCAACCCCAAAGTGATGATGTATGAAATGACGATCCACTCTTGTAAGCATGGCCAACGCTCCATCTTCACCAGTACTATATAATTGTACAGCATGAGATAGCCAAGGTAGGAAATCTGTCCAATGCAAACCGATTTTGGATTATTGTTTTAATAATATTATATTAAAATAAAATATTCTATAATATATTCTACTCAATCCTTTCAGAGTATTTCCCTGCCTATGGCCCAAGATGCTGCCATAGACAAACAGTTTGGAAAATGGATGGACGGATTAATTTTTTACTCACAGTATTGAACCAAAATTTGGTGAAAGGGGCATTGTAGAACTCATAGATCTTCGTTCCAATAGGAATCCGTCTCATTTTCTTATGACCTTCCTCCTCATCTCCTTTCTTAGAGGCTGTATCTGCATTGGCATCCTAGATGTACATGAGGTGGTTATACAACAGGCAGAATTCATAGAAACAACATCCTCTCTAAAATCTAAATCACCCAAAAATCCTGGATTTGTTTTAACCAGACCAAACATAAGATTAAGAAGCCGTTTGATGCAACATTAACCTCTGCGCTAGAGTTCCCGTACTGTTTTTCCCCACAGGACTAACCATAAATACTGAGTTTTTATAGACTGTAAAATTATAGAGTATCTGCAAACTACATATGCTTTCTATTATTTAATCCTTCCACTTTCTAGCTACATCATGTGTGGATGTGTCACGCAAGACCTGTGTTTACTGATGGATTAAGCTCATATTATGCCAGGTCAAGAGCTTTCAGTTATGTACGCTACACTGATCTAATAAAGGAGTGGTTTGTTTAAATAGAAGGAGTGGTGCAGTTTTTACCCTGCCTGACTTATCCTCATCCTTGGTCTTCCTGTCCTCACTATTTGCAGTGACTTGATGAGACACGTCATCACCCAGACGGAAATCCAACAGCAGGATAAAAGGTGGGAAAATGAGGCTGAGTATAACCTGGAGTTTGCAGTAACAGAAGAAAAAGGCAAATCGCAATTAAGAAACAACTTACAACAAATTATCTAGATATTTGAATGGGAAAACAAGACAAAAAATAATCAGGAAGATGTTAATTTGTTGCAGTACATGTAACACTTAATGCAATGACTTTATGAAATATAAGATTTCCTGCTCCAATTTAAGATCATTTTAATTAAAGGGCTTCCAGGAACCCTGGAAATATCAAAAGAAATTGCCTCACCTTCAGTCCAGGGTTTTTACCCATCCTTAGGCTGCCCATCCACATGTCAGTGAGGAGCATCTGGCTGCAGGTATGGGCTATGAAGTCTCTGTGCTTGGCAGCCACTGCCAACTTCAGACAGGTAGAGTTACTCCAGTTCTTTAACTCATAAGTCAACAGTTTCATGGCTAGCTGCTCATCATGTTTGTAGGACTGATCCAACAACTCATAGGCCAAAGTTCCAAACTCCCTAAAATTACCAGAAGAGTAATTTTACAGTGTAGAAATAGATTTTTGCCATAGTTAAGTAATAAAACCAACTGTTTTGATTTAACACTGTAAAACAATTCAGAAAAAAACACTTAGCATTTAACTTAGCATGCCATTTTAGCATTTTGCCTTTCCCCCCTCATAGGTTGTACATTCATACCAGCATATTAGTGAGCCAGACCTGAAAGGGATTTTACATTCACTTACTTGGAGTTGTTATCGAGATCCTGGGATATGTCGTCCACCATCTCACTCTGAGACGACTCATGAGCCATGGCTTTGAGGAGCTTACAGGCCACCAGAGCTTTAGCCATACCCTCCTCGCCCCTCTGCCACAGGAACAGAGACATCTTCTGCCTTTTCATCAGCACTGCCCAGACCATCAGCTCGTGAAAGGGATAATGGAAGCGGCAGACCTCTGGGTCATCCACATCAATGTCCTCCTCTTCTTCTTTCTTCTTCTTTTGCTTTTTCTTGCCTTTTGTCCTGGGCTCATCATCCTAATGAGGTAAACAGGATATTTATATTAATAGAGATATTGGATGATCTTAGAATGTAATTTAAAGAAGTTCAAATTTGATGTGTACCTCCATTCCAAGCAGCTTTAGGGCTTTAGGCTGGAAATAAAGGGACATTAGATTACTTAGACTATTTGTGCATACTTAAAACATTTAGTAATTTGAGTAATCTCTATGTTTTACCCTCTTTAGTCCATAAAGATTGTTATAAAGAGCTCGAAAGTTTTTCCTTGTGTAGTTACAGCGATAGGCTCCACCCATCAGGTACTCTACCACCAGTCCAATGTCGATCAATGTGATTTGGTAATCCGGTGGGAGATTCCCCTGAAATCAAAAGAACAAAAGTTATTTCTCCTGAAATGTTTGTCAAGTTAAGTTTTATGAAATACATGCAATGCATAAAATTATATTTTTATATATTCTTCAGAAAACGTCAGCAGTGAAATTGAATTAACCAGAATTCAAGTCAGACAGCTTTACCTTTTTAACATCTCTCACGACAATATGTAGAGTGTTGGCAGGGCCAAGTTTCTGATAAACACAAAATAACACAGACTGCGTATGATTGAGTAATAGAATTACGAGAAATATAAAAAAATATGACAGCAGGGCCTGTCTTTTTTCTGTGGATTAATGAATTGCTCTCATGCTCTATTGTACTTCCTTTGTGATAAGCTCCAAAAATGATAATGGTTACAGTGCTTACAGTGTTGTATAACTCCTCTAATCGAGGGATGGTCAGAAAATGGTGAATGTTTACACCGTTTTCTAGCAGGAGCTTGACAAAATCCACTCTGTCCAGAACCAAAGCGTCCATCATGGCCTGCTCGAGGGAGTTCACCTGAAGAGGGCGACAGTGAGCAGGAAGTTAGGAAATGCTTAGTTTGCTGAAACCCTAAACTTAAAGATAAGTACTTCATATATGTTGCATTAATTATCTAGATTATCCAGTTGTGAATTTAGGAAAAGATGGACTATAAACCATCTTTCCTATGTTTCACTTAACTGGTACTACTACAGGCCGTATGCCACAAAATAATAAGCACGCTGCAAGGATGGTATAATTCGATTCATAAACAAATGATTCTTGAGACACATCTGTTCAGGGAATCAAAAACCTACAACACAAACACTAAAGTCTGATTTATAATCAAATGACACTTATGAGCTGTTTTTTTTTATTAATTGGTATCAAAGACTCAAAAACTCTGGAGTTGTTGGATAAAATCAGGCTGATGAATCTTTTACGCAAGTTTTTAGGAACCACTTTAGGAATACCAGTAAGACTTCATATACAAATGAATTATACATTTATGAGATGCATTATATGCGATATTTAGGGGAAATCTAAGCAAAAGAGTTGCACTGTCTTACCCAGTTCAGTAGTTCTATCTTTCTTGGGTCAGTTTCCTCTGGTTGTACTGGTTTGGCTTTACCTCCTTTGCCTTTTTTTCCTCTTGCCTTTCCTTTGATACGTTGAGTTCCTCTTTTCTGCTTATCCTGAGATGGTGCTGCGCTGGTGGAGATGGCAGCGAGTGCGCTTGCAGGCTATGAAAACAAACATTTTAACTTAAGAAAGCCTCTGTGAAATAAATATTTTCTTATTTCTTGGATATAGTTTATTTCACATACCGGTAGATTGTGTCCATACACAAAGATTTGGTTGCGTGCTATATCCACTCTATTCCAAGCCAGAGCCAAGCTCAGCTGATCTGGAGCTGATGCGTTTGTTCCTGAATTACAACGAACACACATTATAGTTAATTTCTAACCATGAACCAAATCTGTGGTATTTCTGAAGGTCTCCATATTCACAATACCTTTCAGTAACGCAGTGAGGATAGCCATTTCAATGTCGTCTTGTCCCTCAGCGCCCATTCGAAACACTGTTATCTACATATACCAAGTTAGACAGGGCAGCAAAACTTCAATATACATACATTTATTTTGGGTGAGGATGATGAATGAATTACTGGTGGAAATAATGGAAAATGTGTTTTTAGGATGAATGCTTTGCTTAATTTTATTAGCATTTTTCTCCTCTCAAATTAAGTAATACTGCTTTCCTTGTTTAGGATGTCTAGTATCAAATGCAATTACCTCAAAGTTGTAGTCACATGTATGTTAATCTTAAATGTAATCAAGTTGGCATGGACTAGTGGCCCTGTTCCAAGACATTCCTGAGTGTTAGCATGCATTGCTAATGAGAGACTTATGGTAGAGTCTGGGCTTTTAGATTAGTATGCAATGGGAGGTATGACATCTTAAAATGAACTATTTATAATATTTTGAGAATGAATGCTAGTTCATTTCATGTTTAATATCTTGGTAAAAAAACAAACAAAAAAAACATTTGGACACAGATGGCTTAGGGAAACACTAGCATGCTTGCTTTCATAATAGCATCTGTGAAGCTATCAATTCATGTTTAATAGTAGGCTTGAAAGTTATATATTTGCGTATCTAGTATCCATATAATGGAAATGATGTACGTATGTGGACTTTTGAGCTCTTAACATACATTGGCATTGGCATTTAATGTAAAAACACTGTTGTGGAAGGCCATTACCATATCTAATGCCAGACATTGAGATGTGATGTCACTGAAATAAGCGGAGGAGATGTTCAGTGTGGATTAGAGAGAAATGGATCCACCCTCCTTCCCCCCCATCTGCTCATATTCAGGAACAGGGTGAATGAACATAGCGGGTCGGCAAGAACAGGTGGCACTACACTGATCCTTGTCCAGATGTACAGAGCTACAGATTATCTCCTGTCCTGAGGCAGTATTACTAAATACTTAACATATCACTTAGCCTCCGTTAAAGCTGCACTGGCACAAATATTACCATTAACCAAGCTCCCAGAGTGCACTGGGTCATCCTATAGGTGATGTATAGTCTATTGGCAAGTATATAGTGATTGTGAAGTCCGTTCAAACATATGAAGTCTGAAAGCACTTCTTAATCACAACGGTCTCATATGTGAAGCAAAATAACTACTCCTAATATGAAAGGATGTGATGTGATGTTTTGTACAGGTTAATACACTAGGGAGCAAATACAGATGGATATATGAGAGAGACACATGAATAAAGACACATGGCAAAATGAATAATGAATGGAAATGTTTATTGATGAAAGGTTGTACAAAGAGTTAAAAAAATATTCAGAAAATATTTTATTCTTAGTTGTT
The DNA here is from genome assembly GCF_936440315.1 of Barbus barbus. Classification (NCBI taxonomy): domain Eukaryota; kingdom Metazoa; phylum Chordata; class Actinopteri; order Cypriniformes; family Cyprinidae; genus Barbus; species Barbus barbus. The sequence goes on along the minus strand of NC_136728.1, from coordinate 8,831,041 downwards.
TTTATATGTATATTTGAAAAATAATCTAAAACCAGCCTTGGTTGATTTGCTGGTTTAGTCTGGTCTAGCTGGTCTCAGAATGAGAGACCCACTAAGACTATCTTAGGCTGGTTTAAGCAGAGAGTGGGTTTGTGTTGATGGATGTTGGTCTACAACTGTTACATGATCTTGCATCACTGTAGATACTTACCAACTCCCTCTTCTTCATGCATTCAATGACCATGAGCAGAATTTGCCCTGACTGCATTTTGTTGTAGTTAAAGGTTTTCTGGATGGTGACCAGCAGTTGCTCTTTTGCATCGTCGTTTACCAGTCTAAAAAATACAGTTGTGATAATGAATAGTTTTGACAACTGATTCTCAGTCATTCATCTATTAAAGATGGGTCAACACTAGAATGTGAATAATGTGAATCTAGCTAGTCATTTATAGACATTAACCCCTACAGAGATATCTGGACCCCTTCAAGGGGGAAACAAAAGGTTCAAGTAAACAAATTAATTATTTTTCAATTATATCAATGTTTTAACATTTGAACAAAGAATTTTGTGATAGATAATTTAGAATCAATTACTCCAGAGATCTGTGTAATAATGACTATTAATACTCACCCTTCAACCTCAGAATATTTGTGGGCGAAGGAAATAATGTCAGAGGCTCGACCACTGCCATCACAAACCACTACAGGCACAGGTGGTTCCTCGCGCAGGCTTTCCAGGACAATCGAGATCACATTGGGACCCCCTTCCACAATCAGACATACCACCGGTACACCCTGGCCCAGTCCTAACATGCATTCACAGGAAAAAAAAGCAATTCACTTACCTAAATGTTTTGAATTTCTAGGTACAGGGATTGTGCACATATCAATATAATACTATTACAAAACATTAGCTTGAATGTTTGAGCCTTTTGGGTGTTTTGCGCTGTAAATCTTATTTTCAATTATTCGAAATTGCATGCACATTAAAAATCAAAAAGCCCTTTTATGATTAACAAAAGGAGAGGTATTTAAAAGTCAGTGAAGTGGGGATTACAATCATTTTAATTTGACTCTCCCAGGTTTGATCCCAGATGACGATGTGAGTGGTGACAGCTGAGCCTCCCTTTGCTGTCCCTGCCTTATCACGAGCTCCAGGCATAGGATGACAAAGGGAAACCCACAGGTCACAGACACCAAAACCTTGATCAAATCTAGAATGGCTAAAGCATATCTCCACTGGTCCCTGACCCCATGAACTCCATTACAGATAATCAGGATATATCTCGCATAATTCAAAACCTTAGCATGCTTTCAAATATGCCCTCTTAGGATCAGAGGTACATTAGACCTAAATCAGATAAGATTTGCTGATGCTACCGCACTTACGCGTGTTAATCTTCTGGAGGGAGATGTGTTTCTCCAACTGCCTGCGTAGTTTGACCTCTGCCCCGTATTTCCCACATGTGCCGTTATCAGATAGTATGAAGTGCGAATGGCTATTGTTGAGAACGGCAAGTTTGCTCAGAGGATTGGAGATGGCCTGGTATGGTTTGTTCACCTGAAGAGCAACATAACAATGCAGATGTCAGTGGACAACTATGAAGCTTCAACTGTTAGATGATGTAGCATAACACCTTATACGATTATGTTTTCATAAATTTATGAGCACCATGATGTTTTGTATTATACACAGATAGTTTGTGCTTACATCTTTTCCAATTAGATCCTCTTTGCTCTCCAGGATTCCCCATGGAGCGATGCCTATAGCACACACCTTCCCTCTGGATTTAGAGGAGTGATCCTTCAAAGCATCTCCAACGTGCCGGATCACTCCTACATTATGAAAGTAATATATTACAAATTAGGAAACCTTCTTAACTATATCTGATACCAAATAAAATTGAATATGGATCCAAATGTTGGATCCAAGTGATCTATGTGGATTGGAATCATACTTGTTGACCAGGGATGAGCAACTCCAGTCCTGGAGGACCACTATCTTGTAGAGTTTACCTCTATCCCCAATTAAACACACCTTAATAGTAATCCTGAAGATTTTGGTTAGATTTTTCAGGTATGTTTGACTGCAGATGGAGCTAAACTTTGCAGGAGAGTGGCCCTCCAGGACCGGAGTTGCCCATCCCTGTTGTACTCAAAAAATACCTACCAGTGCTGACTCCACCAGTGAAGATCCATGCTCCGGTGGTCACAACAGCCTTGATCAGGCCTTTCCCAAAAACTTGCTTGAGTTTGGGCTGCAGGTCAAAGTTCTGGAGGCCACCATGAACTGATATAAGCAGCGTGGGCAACTCCAGTTGCCATTCCTTCACCATGAGATGCAGCAAGCTGTCTGGCTTAGTATCATATGACACCCGAATATACTATAAGAGACATTGAATTATAAGATTAGTGTCAGATTTAACTGTTGTTCTTGAATGTAATATGTTTTTTCCTCACTACGTGAACTATGCTAAGATGGTACTTAAATTTGAGTATTTAGACTTCAAATCTCGAGAGGGAATTAACTGAGAAATTTTTATAGTTCTTCGCTTACATGTGGTTATCAAATAAAATTCAGGTTTTGCGTCAAAATACTAGGTTCAATAACAATATAACTAGTTATAATGTTCAAAATACCATGGCTTTGTTGATAAATCCTCCTCCTTGAAATTCAATGGTACCATAGGCGTCTGTGGGGACGTTCTGGGTATGTCTGACCACCGACCATTTCTCCTGAGGAGGGTTGACCTGCACAAGCTGGTTCTCTTCGGAGGGCTTGTTGGTGACGGCCGTGTGCTGAGTCAGTAGATAACCACAGGCGCACCTGAGGAAAATCACAGCAGAAGTAATGCTGGAGGTTTGTTTTATTGCATGCAACAGGATGTTGCTTACATAACTCAATTAGCTGACATTTCATAATGAAAATAATTTGGTTTGAGGGTACTGCCTGTTTTTCTATGCACATAGACCACCTATCAGGGCTGTGTCTAAACTGCAGTCAGTGTTCAATGGGTACATGCATCAGTGCACACCCTGGCATCCCTCCAACCACAGGAAGTGTGGTGGACTGAACTACACTGCCCCCCTCACATCCAGCCTTGAAACATGCCCACACAGTGATCTGTGAAAGGGCTTATGATGTCACACATCACCCCTCATTACATAAGAGTCTAAAAAGCCTCAAAACAGAATGAGTCATAGAGGTAATTTGTCTCGCACAATGGTGTCATTATATGTAGTTGCATGTTCTTTTGAAAATGTTCAAAATAGGAAAGCTCACCGCGTTGGGTCCTTGGCTGGAAATATGTGGATACATTCTCTTTTGTGAAAGGTTTTCTCAATCCAAGCTTTCTGGCACTAAGAAACAGACAAGAAAAGACATAATACAATAATAAAATAAAATATTTACTTTTCCAGCCTAAAGAAGCAGAAAGGGAAAAATAAGTCAGAAGAAAGTTCACAATTCACATTATTATGAAAATTAATTCAAATGATTACAATAAAATAAAATAAAATAAAATAGTAGTTTGGTTATACAAGCACAAACTTCCAACATTACACATATATTCAATGTACCATTCAACCATATTAATATATGTGTAACATCAATTACAGCAAGAACTGCTTTTAGTCCCTTGAGTTTGCCCAGAGTGAATAGAGCAAATCCTCTTTGCGATGATAATCCTTACTAAAGTATGAGTGGTACAGTACGCACAAGCTGTAGATATACAGAACACATGGAAGAGAAAATATGTAGATGGCAAATGTCTAAAGTGATTAACTATGGAGACTTCTGGTGCAAGGCATATGTTCACCATTACCACTGATAAGTGTGCTTTTAGGAATATACTAGCACACAGATAATGCTGGCCTTTTACAGTTCCCATAGTCAGCTACTAAAACTGCAAAGCAAGTAACTGTTGCTTCAAGATGTGTAGATATGAGTTGAATGCAAAAGCATCCAGAGAGTCATTGACCATATCCAGGCTGTAGCCTGTTTTGCCTGAAATTATTAGTGCATAGCAAATTAGAGTGCAAACTCTGCTCCAGACCATTTGTCTCTTTTTTCTGTTCTGAGAAATTTCCATGGAAACCCACCAACATTTTTAGCTTTCGAAAAAGATTCTGTCGTGCCAGCTTTGTGCTCCAGCACTGGACGAAAATAACCTTTGGTTCAAAGCAATATCTGTCTGGGCTTTTGTTATTGGTTCAGCCCTAATTAAAACGAAAGCTTTCGAGACAAATCTCCCTCGAAAAATCAGTCACAGAACATTAGAGATAAGAAAGACAGAACACATTAGAAACCCACAAAATCATGGCTTTCCATTACGCAATTATAAGTATAAATCAATAAATTCATAGTTTATAAAGTTTGTCACCTCTTATTTAAAAAAACAAACAAACAAAAAAAAACTTTTTAAAATAATCATACATTGTTTAACAAAGACCATGTTTTATTGGAAACTGGAAATTGTTGTTGCGTCAAGAGAAACGAGAAAAGAAAAAATCCCAATCCTGATCATTCCTACCCCATCATCACATCAGTAGACCACAGATGCCTGGGTTCCTTCTAGTCACCCAGTGTTAGCTAGCAGGGGTCCTACCTGTAGAGCCTCTAATCGACATTAAGAAGGTGCCAAAGAGAAACTTTCAGCATCAGTGATCCATCCTGGAGCTCCGCTGGCGAGGGGTGCTCTTTCCCAGAGCGCTGGCGCCCAATGAATCCCACTGGACATGAAACTTTATCACTTTATGAGGGGCTGTTCATATGATGAGCATGTGAGCAGGCTCTTTGTTCGGGGCACGTCCCATGACTCCAGTTCAAGGTAATCCTTTTGGGAGTCCCATGACCCCTGTCTCCTTGCCCACAGGGTATTTTCATCCCTCGCTGGAGCAAAGCGCAACAAATCTACTTTGATAGCTTCACAACCCCCGTGAAACACACTTCTTAAGCTCTGAAAACCTTGAAAGACGGCTTTTCTACCTCAAACACTTCTCGCAAGTTGATGTAGAGAGGTTTGTATCTTGAAACGGACAGGAATGGGAACTCACCAAAGCTTTTCATTTGAAAATGTCACCCTCCTCCGACCACTTTGATTTCAAGCCCAATTTGCATAATTGAGAGAATTGGGCACAGGCATTCTTTTGAAAAGAGGCCTAGTTAAGACATGACAGGACTCCAGTTGGGGGCAAGGTCATCCAATACTAATTGTTGTTAATCTCTATTTTCACCAACCATGTTGTGGGGGGAAAACGGTTCTGACGGACTAACAATCACGTCTAAGCATTGATGACGCTACTGACTTTAACAGTCTTTTATACAAAAGAAGAGAAGCCTTTAAGTTAGGAACTCTACTCAGTAGGTGTTTCATCAGTTGATTCGAGAAGTTACATTTGTGAAGATATTCACAAATCATTTTAAGAGGGTTTGAGTGACCAGTAGTTATCAGTAGTTACAGTAATCAGTAAATCAGTCCAAGCTGGTGTTTGCTTGGGTCTGTTAGCATGACTAGCTTTAAAATGCCCTCAAAAGTTAAAACAGACCAGACTGGCATTAGGCATGGAAACTATATAACCACATTGGGCTGGTTTCAAATATATTAATCAGCAGGGCTGCTTGGTCAGCCATTGAAAACATGGTGAGATTCCACCCAAAATGAAGTACAATTTTGCCCTTTATGGGTCAAAAGAAAATGGTGAGATCATTGATTTAAAGTGCTTTTCAATGGTTTCTTTCCTCAACCATCTCACTCTTTGAGCAGTTTGGTGCTGTCGTCAAAACGCATGTGGACAACTGGTAATTAAAGCTCTTGAAGACAAAGGGCCCTTGCCACTGCAGTAGTTCAGCCAGTGTGACGCACTTATTTCGGCTAGTTTAAACTCATTATCCACAGCAATTAAAACTCAAATCCGCTGAGAGCTCATCAGCTTTGTTCGGAAAATGCACAAAAGCTCTCTAGGAGGAAAAATCTGATTTTCTTGCTTAAATTAACAAGGCCTATAGCAAACCTGGCAAGAATCAACACTATTGAGTCTTTCCACATAGTCAGACATCTCACACGTTGTTGCTCAGCTAAAAAGGCATTTGTTCATAAATAGGATTGCAGCTGCAATTTGTGGGAGCTGAAAGGGGGAAATCAGATTAAATGTTTATGCAAATCTTTCCCACAGTTTTTGTATAAGTCTGCATTTTCACATTGAAAAATCAAAACCCACAAAGATGTGGTAATTACAGTAAATACATACTTACTGAAATTTAGATATGGCATTGTCTGTTCGCACACTTCATGAATTGTATGAGCCTCTCTAAAACTAGACACTGAAGATCACATGAGAGGGCAACAGTCCGGTGACCCATTCCTTAGAACTACTGAGCAGCGTGGGATTTGATTTGTGCTCACAGTTCAACTTTGTAAAAACACTTCATGTATATTTAAAATTCTATCTATCTATCTATCTATCTATCTATCTATCTATCTATCTATCTATCTATCTATCTATCTATCTATCTATCTATCTATCTATCTATCTATCTATCCAATTGTCTATCTATATATCTATCCAATTGTCTGTCTGTCTATCTATCTATCTGTCTGTCTGTCTATCTATCTTTCTATCGTCTGTCTGTCTCTCTATCTATATATCTATCCAATTGTCTGTCTGGCTATCTATCTGTCTATAATAAACAACTAACAAGAGAGGGAGAAATATCTTACTTGCAAAGAAATTGTTTTATATAGGTTATACCAAGTTTGGAGACAATAGGCATGTGGACTTCTAGGTAAGTTTAGCACACTTAAGCTTTTTAAAACAGTGTTTTCCCCCTCTTACTCGTCTCTAAAAAGACTCATTGTCTCTGTGGGTTTGAAAATCCAGTTAGCCATCATCACATGAGACCAACATGTCACTGATTAGCCTTGAGATTTCTTAGTCATAAGACACATTTTTAGACAACTATGTTTGTGTGAGAGTGTTTTTGTCTGTCTGTGAGAGAGGGGGAAGGGGCAGAGACAAAGAGAAATCACTGTAAATTTTGGAGGATGCATGCAAATGTCAAAGGAAGTGCTTTAGTAATAATCATATCCTTCTTTCCTCATTTACTCAGACTGGACACACATCCCTCAATTTTGTTTCAAGAAAAAGCCTGTTTTTACTGTACAGAAAATAATAAAGGCATTACTTATGATTGCATTTATTCACTAATCACTCATTTCTAAGGTTTGCTAATCTTCACAGGAACTGGATTTTTGCATTCTGACCTCTTTACCCACTACTGGAAAATACTGAGTAAACTTGCTTACTTTGACAATTCCTACATGTATTACATTAGAAAGTGTGACGCTCGACACTGGCGAGAGGCTACCATTGTAAAGATATATTTGATTCCTTGGGCAGTTCAGAAAGCTATATTTTCAGTCTTAATCACATGAAAGCAGACATGTGAAAGTAGGGAGGTAAAGTGCCTAATCGTGCCCAGTTGCTGGTGCTCATACTGGGCATTATGGGGGATTAGAGGCAGCGGAGGAGCATCAAACCACACAGGTGCTGCTCATTCTGCTGCTGCTGGAGAAAGTTGCACTGCTTGTGCTGGAACTGCCCTTTTGCTTTCTCTTGCGATTAGGAGTTGGATTAGTAAGAGGTTTAAATCAAAGATGCAAATCTGTTTTATATAATACATCTCTAACTTCATGTTTTGCAACATTGTAACAAGTTAAATTTGTTTTTCCAATTTGTAACAGTGGCCATTGTTAAAGCTACAACTGTAAAGATAATCAGCAAGTTTTAAAGAGGGAAGAAATAAATTTTTCACATTATCCTTTTCCAAACACTTCAACACAAGGTGTAAATATAAGTAAAAATGCAATGTGAGCTATTATATTATATTACATTATTTCTAAAATATAATTAGTGTTGGATAGTAACTAGTTACATGTAACGTTGTTACATAATTTAATTAAAAAATAAATGTAACTGTAATCTGTTGCAGTTACTGAGAAAAAAACGTGTAATTAAATTACAATTACTTATTAACTACAATTACAATTAACGATTGCAAACGGGGTTACATCTGAATATTCACATTCACACACACACACACACACACACACACACACACACACACTGGCTGCTCTAAAATATGAGACACCATTGTTTCAGGAGCTTAGGACACAGAATAGGACAAATGCCTATTCGATAACTGTCCTATTTCCTATTTGGGTTTATATATATATGCTTTATTTTTTAAGACTAACGTTTTTTTTTTTTTTTTCAAGGCATTGTTAGATGTCGTCGTTTCCTGTCATAGCTATGCAAAGATTTGATTTCAAAAACAATATCATAGCTATTAAACTATATCTTGTTATGAAATCAGTATTTAACATCAGAATGATCAAAGTAAAAAGAAATGCTAAAATCTAATTTTGTGGTGGCTGTGCTTTAAAATTAAATTATAATCTTAATTCACGTGAAGAATGATTTTGAAAGTCTGACAGTAATCGGTGTTGTGTATTACTGTCAGGTTAACCCTGTTTGAAAATGCTTAACAGTTGTGTAATATAATAATATAATATAATATTTACAATGTTGAAGCTTAAGTTAAAAAGCACAGAACATGTGAAGAAATAATAACAAGCAGCACTGAATTTGCATTAAAAGTGCATTATGGAAAGAATTATAAGAATATGTAGCCCAAGTTGATTGGTCAGATCTTCTCCAATCTTTCACATTCTTAAAGCTGATTGGACAAAAAACGAAACCCTTTAGCTGAGACATAAACCTGTCAATCAATGTAATTTTAGTATCACTAATATATCATTTTTGTTAATATTTAGAGTTAGATTTTATTTTATTTTAACATTTGTTATAGTAATTTTATTGTGTGCTTTTTGTCGTTTTATTTTTTAAATATGTCTATGTTTTATTACGTTTCAGATGTTGTTTATTTAGTTTTTGTTATTTTAGTACAGAAACTAAACAAAAATTAGTTGAAATAAAGTAGTTAAAGTTTTTTATATTTTATTTTATTTCAGTAAATGATTATTCTATTTTTGGTAATGAAAATGGTTTTTAATGGTTTTAGTTTAAGTTATAGTTTTGGTTAACTACAGTAACCCTACTGTGAATACCTGGTTCAGTATCATGTCACAAACACCTGACTTCACTCATAAAGAAGAACATATTTTCACTCATCTCTATCACCTCTGGATCACTGAATCAGATTCAAGGTCACGGCCCTATGCATCCCTAAAACAGTGGACACTCTTACCTTCTGAGAGACTGATGCTGAGCGTTTGATGGAGCCCCGTTTGATGGAGCCACTGGCTCTTCTACTGCCCCGCTCCATGTGTCCGGTTCACTCTGCACCTCAAAGACTCATAAACGTGTCGGACCCTCTAATACCATTTTTTTTTTGCTCTGTCTCTAAAGCGGTCCCTGCACTATCAGCGCTCAAACTCATCTCCTGATGTTCACTCTTTGGGTTCTCCCGCCCTTAACTGACAAGATGGAAAGACACAGATGAGGATAAAACATCTCTCGATGACACGCAGACCCCGTTTCCTCCGCTTGACAGCCTGTAATCAGGATTAATGCAGCCAGCTCTTGGAAGCTTGCGACTTTAATGGGGCAGAGATTTAATAAATGGTTATTGAAGGTAAATCTACTTTGGGACACTGTGGCCCAAAAAGGTTTTGAAAACATGCAAACTTTGTGAGCATGTTTCTCCTGGACTTTGAAGACTTGAGTTACAATAAGAAAACAGGTAGGCCTACACACTAACCATGCCTGATTGATTTACAAAGTATACAATATTTACTTCACGGTGATTTTAATCTAAACATGCTAGTATTCTTTTTGTTAAAGGTAAGTGAACCATCTAAATAGTCAACCGCACAGAGATTAGCACTCTACAACCAAGGGATTATTTGAAATGAGGACATGAATTAAATGAATTTCTCTCTTAATGCACACAGAAATAAAAGAATCAATCAAATGAAACCTGAAACAGATGCGCACCTTCCAGATCTTTCAAATCAATTACACTGAGAGGAACCTTTCTCTATTAAGGCTCTGTGAACACCTGAAAAGTAGAATACTGTTCTCTTGTGGTTATTGTTGTAATTGCATGTGTTTGTAATAAGTTCTCTTCATACCATATCGCCATATGTATACCATATCTACTAATTTCCATATTACACATTTTCTAGATTACTCACTAAAGCTTTAACATTATTATTATTATTGCTATTGTATACAGTATATTATATGTGTATGCATATAATTAAAATCACACAGTAACATGCACTAAGTAAAAAGTAAATTACTAACAATCACAAAAAATGTCCTAATAATTAAAATGTTTATTATATACAGGTATATGCTGTGTATATGTCATGCTGTGTATATGTGATAAATTTATACTAATTTTGCTGTGTTTTTGTCATTTTTGCATGTTTATTATTATGTATGTCTATATAGTTTTTTATTGATTTTTTTCATTCATTCAGTATTCAGATAAAGTTTATTTTATTTCAGGTAATTATTGTTTTTAAATGGTTTTAGTTTTAATTTCAGTTCACACACACACACACACACACACACACACACACGGTATTGCCTACATTAAGGGGACACACAAGGACGTTTATACCAGTAAATTCTGACCTTGAGGGGACCTTGACCTTTTTTTTTTTGTCATTATATTTAAATTACAGTGGTGTGAAAAAGTGTTGGCCCCCTTCCTGATTTTTTTTTTTTTTTTTTGCATGTTTGTCACACTCAGATCATCAAACAAATTAAAATATTAATCAAAGATAACACAACATGCAGTTTTTGAATGAAGTTTTTTATTATGAAGGGAAAACAAAATCAACCCACATGGCCCTGTGTGAAAAAGTGCTTGCCTAATAACCTAATAACTGGTTGGGCCACCCTTAGCAGCAACAACTGCAATCAAGCGTTTGCGATAACTTGCAATGAGTCTGTTACAGCGCTGTGGAGGAATTTTGGCCCACTCATCTTCGCAGAATTGTTGTAATTCAGCCACATTGGAGGGTTTTCCAGCATGAACCGCTGTTTAAGGTCATGCCACAGCATCTCAATAGGATTCAGGTCAGGACTTTTAACTAGGCCACTCCAAAGTCTTCATTTTGTTTTTCTTCAGCCATTCAGAGGTGGATTTGCTGGTGTGTTTTGGATCATTGTCCTGCTGCAGAACCCAAGTTCGCTTCAGCTTGAGGTCACCAACAGATGGCCGGACATTGTCCTTCAGGATTTTTTGGTAGACAGCTGAATTCATGGTTCCATTTATCACAGCAAGTCTTCCAGGTCCTGAAGCAGCAAAACAGCCCCAGACCATCACACTACCACCACCATATTTTACTGCTGGTATGATGTTTTTTTTCTGAAATGCTGTGTTACTTTTACGCCAGATGTAATGGGACACACACCTTCCAAAAAGTTCAACTTTTGTCTCCTCAGTCCACAGAGTATTTTCCCAAAAGTCTTGGGGATCATCAAGATGTTTTCTGGCAAAACTGAGACGAGCCTTTATGTTCTTTTTGCTCAGCAGCGGTTTTCGTCTTGGAACTCTGCCATGCAGGCCATTTTTGCCCAGTCTCTTTCTTGGTGGAGTCATGAATACTGACCTTAACTGAGGCAAGTGAGGCCTGCAGTTCTTTAGATGTTGTTGTGGGGTCTTTTGTGACCTCTTAGATGAGTCGTCGCTGCGCTCTTGGGGTAATTTTGGTCGGCCAGCCACTCCTGGGAAGGTTCACCACTGTTCCATGTCTTCTCCATTTGTGGATAATGGCTCTCACTGTGGTTCGCTGGAGTCCCAAAGCTTTAGAAATGGCTTTATAACCTTTTCCAGACTGATAGATCTCAATTACTTTCTTTTTCATTTGTTCCTGAATTTCTTTGGATCTCAACATGATGTGTAGCTTTTGAGGATATTTTGGTCTACCTCATGTTCTCGGGTGGGGGGCTGGGGGGGGGGGGGGGGGGGGGGGACTTTTTCACACAGGGCCATGTGGGTTTGGATTTTGTTTTCCCTTCATAAAAAAAACCCTTCATTTAAAAACTACATGTTGTGTTTACTTGTGTTATTTTAATATATTAATATTTAAATTTGTTTGATGATCTGAAACATTAAAGTGTGACAAACATGCAAAAAAATAAAAAATCAGGAAGGGGGCCAACACTTTTTCACACCACCGTATATTTTAAATAAAAATAAAAATAATTATACTTTTAGTTAAAGTTTTAGTAATTGTGCTGTGTTTTGTCTCCTTTTCTGTCTCTATGAGTAAAACAGATTATAAATCATACAGAATTATTATTTTTTTTTTTTAAATAGCAGAAAGCTTCCATGGGTAGGGTTAAGATAACGGGATAGAAAATACAGTTTGTACAGTATAAAAACCATTACGTCTATGGAAAATCCTCATAAAAAAAGGAAACCTGTGTGTGTGTGTGTGTGTGTGTGTGTGTAAACTTTGTTATTATTTCTTTGTGTATTCATTCATTTCCTATTTTATTTGATACACTGGCTGAAGACGTCAAGGGCATGTCAACCCGGTGAACAAACGCACAGCTCCTCATCTCATTTTAAGAGGATGGAAAGTAAAGTAATCCATGTCAAGTCAAGAACACCACAGCTGATGTGAATAGAGCTACTGTGTGTCTGCCCATCCAAAGAAGAAAAAGACTTCTGTCACATGTAGGGTTCAGATTGGCAACCTGTCAGTTTGTTAGAAATGAACAGTTGCTAGTGTTACATAAGAGTAGTGACCCAATGATAGCTGGATTTTGTATTATTTATGAGGCTTTGTGCTTTCTAAAATGACAATATCATAATTCATCAAAATCAATCCAAAAAATGGCCTCATGCACGAGGGGATTTAAAACAAGCCAGGACAAACACTGATTTGTTTACAGGCTAAAATGAAAACATCTACTAATTCCTCCAACACTTTTGATTAAATGCCACAGATGAGTACATTTGCTAATTGAATCCCTGACATACAATAAGCTCACAACAATAACATTTCAAGTACCATCAGATGAGTCTATAGCGTACACAAGACATAAACACACTCTTACCTATGACGAATTCTGTGAACTTCACAACAGCTGTCATTGTGCTCTAAACAATGAAGGTTCTCCTCAAATAGAAGTGTTTGCCTTCCAGGAAGCGATACTCAAAGTGTTTCCATTGCTTTAAGAACAGATAATGCATAATTTCTCCTCGTAAGCAGACACAAATGAGCTTTATGGGCTCAGGCGCACATTCTAATTCCCTACAACTCATGAGCCTGTTGTGGTGACCAGAGCTCTCCACAAAACCCTGAGGGCTCCCATATACAGCATGCAGCTGACACCAAACTGTATCGGCTTTTTAGCATAAACAAATGTAGAAAAGCACTATGAAAGCATGGGTTTTTGATTTGAAACAGGCAATGCATTTACACCTTGTTTTATTACAAAATGTCCATTTCCTTTGACCAGTCATGGCTGTCCTGAACAGATAAATATAATAATGCATATGGGCCTGAGTGTGTATGTAGGAATATAGAGGACAGAGTCTAAGTGAGAATATTTGATATGTGAAAACAAATCAGTGAGGCAGTCGAGGGTTTGCACATGATCTCCCCTCTCAGGAATGTGCTGAAACTCAATCCATCGTCTTAAGATGGATTTCCATACACTAACATTAATCACAGAGCTCAGCAGACCTTAACTGACAATGCAGGATTATGAGCATGAGCATAATTTCATCTGCGCTGGTGGGCATCATATCAAGGACATATCCAATTTCAAGGCTGCAGACTGATTCGTTGTTTTATATAAAGATGACTTATTTTAGAAAAAAAAAACAAAAAAACATGCCAGATAGACTAATTAGCAAAAGATTACTTATTTTAGGGAGAACAAACATGCAAGATAGATAGATAGAAAAATAAACAGACAGGTAAAACAATAAATAGACAGACAGAGAGATGATGGACGGACGGACGGAAGGACAGACAGATAGATAGATAGACAGACTGTTAAATACAATGAAATTAAATATTCAAATAATATAAAATTTTGGGAAATGCTAAACATAATTTTGGCTTTAATATTATATTTATTCTTATTTTATTTTTTAAATATTATTTATGCTTCTGTTACTGTTACTGCTAACAGGTGGTCATCATTTTGTGAACTCATTACTTTTGAGTTGTAATATATTTCTTACCACTAGATAGCGCTCACACAGCATTTGGTCTCACATAGCTGACATATTCTTACTAGAAGGTGCTGACATGAACTTTCACTTCCTGGTCTCTTTGTCTGCCTGATTTGCATACGAGACAAGTTTTAGGTCAACAGTGCTGGCTCCCGACGATACTAATTTGCTTCCTGTTTGAGCGTCTCCTCCTGTTGTACGTTTTGTCAACAGACACTTTTTGTGTATGAAAATGACTTTTATTTTCAAGCAATTTCATCAGGTATCTTTACTGCCTGAACCAGTTATCACAAGCATCTCACAGGTGGTCGCGTCCATGAGTCAACATAACCTCTCTATTGACCAGGCCAACTGCAGAGGGTCACATACAAGGTTTCTAGGAACTGTTTGATGGACTCATCCGATCTACTCAAAAGCTCACATTTAGGTCTGTTAACCTTTCTGAATCATTGTTTGGTCCACATGGAAAAAAATCAATCCAACCAGACACCAAGCTGACTAAACAAACATGCACAGACACAAAGTTCATTGTGTCATGTTGTAGATGGCCAACAGCTGTCATGAATGCATTGTTTTGTTTTCTACTTGTTAATTTCCAAATATTTTTGCCCTGACATGTCTCCAAAAAGAGGGAAAATATAGTAAACAGCTGGCCGGCAGGTTAACCTCCCTCTCCCCCCCAAATTAGTTCCATATGTGCTAATCTATGGAAAACACTTCTTAGAAATGTATTACAAGGTCAATTTAGCAGATTTCAACCTCCTCAAAAGTTAGAGAATAAAGGACGTGGGATCAAAGAAAATGTGGAAGAGTAAATTCACAGTCCGGCGTAAAGGGATATTTGTTCCCGTGTAGTCAGATTACAGGCAGCTACGCATTGCAGAGATGAATAATGCAGCAGGTGTCTGTCCTACCTGGAAGCTGATGGTCCCACCTGGTTACTATAGTGACAGACAACAACCCCAGCAGACACAAAGGTGTGTGTGTTTCCGCTCTTTACTCTCCCCACGTGCGTTTGGAGGAGGGGAAGGTGGGAACTTGAGGGGCACGAACGGTGGATCACGTACACCATGTTCAGAGAGAATAAGGTACAAGAGATGGACAGGTGGGATCATTCATGTTTGGGATTCATGCCAATCTGTGAAAAGGGAAACATAGGCTGGAAAAGCACCAGAGAGAAAGGAAGACTTTACACAGAGCTCATAGCAAGGCATGCCGAGGCATGTCAATTTCTCCCAGCAGAGCTTCTAGAGACAGGAGAATTTTAACCTGTGGCTCTACTAGTTCAACTAGTCAATCTTGAATGAAGTACAGCCGAACATACTGGATATGTCAAAACAGACATCAGAGAGACTGTTATGGACTTTAGAATCACTAATCTAGTGCATTACACTGTGTTTTATTTCTTTTTATTTCCACATCACTGCGTGCTTTCAGTGTGAGACCATCACAGGCACGTGACTCTCCTAATCACACTACACCTTCAGGTAAACATCACTCACAGTTGGTGAAATTGAAGCCAGTGACCTTTAGTTGGCCTTGTTGAGACTTGGAATTAAGAGGCTGGTTTTACCAATTAATGGCATTAGATATGCTCTATGCCATATTTCACATTTTATTCAATGCATTTACATAATTTGACATCATAACATTTTCATTTCTGGCACTGTTTTCAACTAATTTTAAAAGGATAGTTCAGTCACCTTTGTTTTGTCTAAAGATGCACACCAGTAATGATTTTTTCTAAGGCATGTTTATAAAAATTACTTAAATGTCCTAATTAAACTATGGCCTAATGCTGGTTTAGGCTAAGCCCTGCTATGAAACCGGGTCTTGGTCTAAGAAAGCATGTAATTACTAATTGGCTCATAATGTTTCGCCAATTGATGTTCAACAGAGCATGTGAAATCAAGTTCTATAATGCCTCAAGAGATCTACCTGTTAGAATTTCACTTTATCTCAATGGAAGGTGCTTGACTCATTCACAGCCCAACACTTCACTAGTGACTATCCTGAGTTGTTAAGTGAAAGGCAGATAAGGAAAAATATACATTCAATGATTTTAAGAGACTTTTAAAATGAATCGAGGCACTGGTAAACTATCTGCTATATTATAATGAAATACTTGCTATTTATATGTTGCTAGAAAATACAAAAAAATTCTGAATGCTTTTTAAATGGAGACAGACTGCTTGCTAAAGGCTAATCTATTAGCAGTGGCTAGATCTGCATGCTAACCAGCCCTGCAGTGCGTCATACTGTTGTTTATGTTTCAGACTCGCACACATTTCTCAAGGCATGTGGAAAGCATTAGGATTTACCACAGTTTTCATGTCATGTCATCAGGACACACAACATTACTGATGGAGAGGATTTCATTAATTTAAGAATGGAGTGATGGGAACGTTTTGTCAAAGGTTAGCGCTGAATGATACAAAACATTGTCTACTGGAACACAGACGTGAAATACAATACTTTCTCCTCGAACAAAATGTGAAATATGAAATGCCAGAGTGCTTTGGATGCACTGTGGGATTTATAAAGTGGGCCGCAGCCACCAAGATGCCTTTTTCCCCTTTTCCTACAAGAAAAAGGGTTAACACTTTTAGATTTCTCTATAGCACTGATGCAATCTTTTTTATTGCTGGGTCTCATAATTACCCATTTAACTCAAATTAAACCAGTATTTCCACATAGTTGTGTTTGTGTATGTACTATTAGTGCGAAGACTCCCATTTTAATTGTCAAATGTTCAAAAAAGTGGTTGTGTTGACTGAGCACAACTCAGCAAGCCCTAACAAAGCAGTAAAAAACAACAGTAATGAGGATCACAGCTTGTTTCCTGTGTGGAATTGTGGGGGCTGGGACGGGTGGGAGGGAGCGAACACGAGAGACAGACAGGGAAAGGTGTCATATCACTCTCATGAGAGACCTACTGTAATTACACAGGATGTTTTGGGTAAACATATGAATGGTGCAGTTTCCATGCTGATCCTGGTGTTTTCCTGCTTTTTATTAGTAGACTTTCTTCTGATACACACTGTGTTGATGAATTTTCATAATCCAGTATCCCTTCCAATGAAACTCAAGATGTCCGATATGATTTATGATGATGCCATTGCTTAGACACTCATGACAAAGATGGCTTTGCTATCCATCTAAATTATTAATTTATATCATTTGGCGATGAAGAGTTCTATAAAGCCTACAAAATCTTGCAATGATGCTGCCAAGTAAAACATCTACTTCCTGCTCAGCTTCTCAGATGCTAGATTTTTACATTTTCTAATGAAAACCCCCAAGTCTCCATGATATTCTAGTTCTTATATATGGCCTGATCCCTCCTTTAATGCAAGCTTACCAGGTAGAAATCCAATCACACAAATCCAATCACATAGAAAAGTAATAGCACACCTTTCCTCAACATTTGAGGTATAATTTATGTTTGTAGCACAAATAGTGTAAGAAAAGCTACATTTCGTCCAATCCATAACCCTATGAGCAATTGAAATAGTGATTCATGCCTAAGCAACCGCCTCTAATTGAGAAGGAGAAAAAAAACATATTCTTTAGATGATATGTAGGTATTTTAACTACTCTCCTCTGTTCCCAACCCTTGCCGAGGGGGCTGAACCATTGAAACCGAGCAGGTGCTCTGCATTGACAAGAAACATAGGAATAGGTGGTGTCCATTCTGTTCTGCTCCTAAGATGTAGCCATCTACACGTCTTGCCCCAGATTGGTTGGGGGCTGGTGGCACGAGAGCAGAGGGGTGGTGGAGGAGGAGCAGCAGCCCAGCGCACCGTCTGTCTCTGGGTCTTGGGAAAGAGGGGATTTGCCCCTGAAACCATGAGGCCTCATGGGTGGAACAACCAAAATGTTTCTCTGCAGGACCAACCTACTTCCCTTTCTTTTGCTCTCTCTCCTCCTTCAGCACTGTGCAGAGCTCGCGCTTAGGGTAAACACTTCTTAGAAATTCTCCCCGTGGGTTACCTCATTCCATGAATGAGTTTTGGAAAGGATGAAGGGGAACCCTAGTGAGCCGTGTAATTGTATGTTCCAATCCCTTTCAACTCAGAGAACAAAGTTGGACAAAAGGTCATGCCCCCAAACAGACACTTGGCTGGGCGAGGGGAAATCCCTCTGAAGAGGCATCCTCTTGCTCACTAAATTGGAATTGATGAGTTGTGATAGATTTGAAGGCTAGTGAGTTGTGGGAGCCATTATATTTGGAACTGGATACACCTTCTCTGACCCTAATAGCCATTTAAGTAAACAAAACTAATGTCAGGTTAGTTTTTTGGTGCAGGTGCCAATGGCTATTAACCTAGAAGTCACTCTGACCTGTCACCTGTCAGCACTGTGTCCGATTTAACGGAAAAGGGAGTGACTTCTCTCCTCAGTGTGAAGTTTTGCAATAAGCCCTTCTGTTTTCTTTCAGCAGTGGCCTCTTTGGTGTTAGATTGTATGCTAACTAAGTCTACTCCCAAGGTTCAATTCAGGGTGACATGCCTTGCTGGAATGGGAGGAGAAAACGCTCAGGCTTTTCATCTCCAAGTCAGCTGTGTAAACTTCTAGTATCAAACTAATGTCTGCAGTCATGAGAGCCAGATGTTATATCCATTATTTTCACATCTTTTTCCCCTTTGTGTTGTTTCTTTCTCAGCTCTGGGTGAAACTGCCATTTCAAGATCTCTTACTTAAATCATGCTAAAGGGATATTTCTGATAAATTCTATTATCATTTACTATTCCCATGTTGTTCCAAATCTGTAAAAATTTCTTTCTCCTGTGAAACACGAAAGGATAAATTTTGAAGACTGCACTGGTTGCTCTTTTCCATGTAATTATAATGAATGGGGACTGAAGAACTCAACTCTAGTTCTCAACAAAACCATATGACTTGTGCACTATATTGACGATTTCTTTAATGAATCAGATATAGCTAAGATTCTTTAATTTGTTTGTGTTCTAGGCAAGAAACCTTTATTTTGTTGCGTTCGCACCGGAGTTTCTACTTGACTGATGTTCGTATCACCAGTGGACTGCTGTAAGTAACAACAAATCTGCTGTATGGGTCATTTCCAAGACTTCAAGACAACAAGAGACAAAATTAGACATGTCTGCTGTCTGTTACTCACGAGACTACACATGTCTACATCGCACATGTTTACACTAACCAGCATATAGTATCCTATAACTAACCTAAATTACTATGAGGCAAACCCCATTTCAAACCACGGCCCATCTCACATGCATTTTACAGTAACAAACTCTCCATTATATGACCATAATGTAAATGAACGTCAACAAGAGAATATAATCACCAAAGATCTATATCAGTCTCTGTAATGCTTGACTGGCTCACAAGACAAAGACTGACTAGACTGGGATTATTGTGTACAACAAAGTATGAGCAGTCAACATTTGTTCCGCCTAAGCCAAATGATGTTGTCAGCTGCTCAGCACTAGCCAAATTAAGCTTTGTCGTTAAGTTACAGAAGCTTAATCATTCTCAACATGGCATCTCAGGGTCCCATAAATATTATAGAACTGTACTCTGATTGAAGTACGATACCTTGAAACATTGTATATGCCATACGCAAATCATCAATTAAGACGTTTCCAGTTGAGTCAAGGATTCCATTTACTAAATGGAGGAGACGAATGTGGGTCAGTGTGTTGAGAATGTAAACCACATATCTCAGCTCAAATTCTGGGTGATTTGTGGTGAGCCTCAGCGCCACTCGGTAGATTATGCTGCATGTTAACAGAACAAATCTGAAATACAGTCTTGTGCTTTATTTCACCCACACAATCTTGTTTACATGCGCCATTTTATTTTTTGCTGCTTGCAGGGACGGATTATGACACAGAGGTGCCCTGGGCACGGACTGATTATAGGCCCACCTCAGTTGAAATTGCGGTCATTTTTCTTAAGTTCAAATAGCAGTTTTAGCTACACTAAGTGAAAATAGCAGTATTTTTAGCGATATGTTATTTACACTAAGTGCAAATAGCTATAGATTATATTTACACTATGTTAAAACAGCAGGATGTTCTGCTATTTATACTACTTGCTGCAAAATAATGGCAATTGCACTTCAGTATTGTATTACATTATAAGACAGTATGCAATAATAACATATTGAGTGTAAATTATAATTTTGATTCAAATTATTAAATGGATGCCACCTTATTGATACAATAAAGCCCTCCCTACACCTACCCTAACCCTACCTGATACTTTATTTTCAACTTTTTGGCTATTTTTAACATTTTTATTAAAAATAAATGCCTTTACGATGTGATATGAGATTTGAAAAGGGAGAAAAAAAGTTCGGTAAAAGGCGAGTTCGAACCCTGGTCGATCGCGTCAAAAATACAACAGTACGCGCTTTACCATCTACACCACTGAAACGGTTGGTTTATAGCAGCTTTTTATAATCTTGACAGTCCCAATCACACTTGGTGGGCAGAAATATTGTAAATAGCCTCTGCCAAAAGGTGGGCTATTTGCACTAAGTGTAAATAGACACTCCGTTTACATTATCAAAGAACATTATCATTGACTTCTCACTCCCGTTAATTACTGAAGTTGCTTACATTGAGAAATTAATATCTTGCTTACATCGTACGCACTTCTGCACTTTGTTGTTTCTGATGAGAGAAATCAGCAGAGAGCAGAATTCATTCAGGGAGCGCGCTCACTGAACAAAACAGCTGTTTCAGCCATGATTCATCTGGAGCCTCTTATTGGCCATTGTACTCATAAGCTCAACAGAATCATGTGTGATTGGTTATAATGCGCAATGCTGTAGAAAAACACGGCTGCCTCGACGTGACCTGCAATTGATCTTTAAGGGTTGATGTGACCAGAGAAACCCAAGTAATTGTGGGTCCGCTGGAAAGCCCAAAAACACGAAACAAATGTGCTTGCTGTCAAGATGGATGCAGGAGGGTTATTATCTAGTTCTTAACAGAACATTTGGGTGGACAAGACACTGAAGACAATTGTTGTTTATCGTTAGAGCACCAACACCGACTCGTCAAGAAACAGTTGAGATGAAACGATAAGAAAAAAGGGACATGCAAAGAAAAAAAATCATATATGCACAGAATATACACAGAAGAAGATCTCTGGTCTGATGAGGACTGCACCTTCATCCTATTTCATTGTTGCCAATATTGCTCTTTATCTGGTTTGACATAATAGTACTATTTGCAGATGACAGAGCTGGTAAAAATATAGATTTCATATCAATGATTGTGGGTTTGCAGTTTACTTTGAATGCTATGCAATAAAAAGACAGTGTACTGCAAAATAATGACAAGATTGCATTATATTGCATCGTCCTCATGAGCTGCATGAAAAAAAAAATACACACACTTAGTCCAGTTCATGAACTCATATGAACTGGTTAATTTTAGTGAGTCATAAACATACAGTGTGACAAGTGTAAAGTGCTTCATGAACAAATTACTCTTAAGAGGCAGTTCTTTATAGTGAATTACAAACTTAAGTGAGGTGTGGACTGTCCGGATAACTTCGAATGACAAAAAAGTCTAATGATCTGGTTCTTTTTAGAGAATCGAATCCAAACAGCAGAATCAGTATAATCCAATTCACGAACAAATGACTCTTATGAACTGTTTTTTAGTTTAAACAAAACACTACAAGTGTACATGTATTTTCACAACTTTTTATTCGGTTTTTGAAAGTTTCTTTTTTTTCATAACGATGTTTCATCAGCTGAACAATCAGTATATTGTTAAACAACATTGTACTTATCTCTCACAGCCTCATTTTCATTCCTGTCAAAAAATTTCAATATGGCACAACCCCGACTACGGTCAGTTCCAAAACAAATTCATTTTTTGAGGCAGTTCTTTTAATGAATAGTTAAAAAATTGAGTTACTGGTTTGCGTCAGTCTAAAAAACAGTACTGTATAATTTACAGCATTAGCAGAGAGTAGACTTCTTTCATAAGCAAACAAACTGGACATTACAAATGAAATGTACTCCGATGAATTGGAATCAAATCAAAGCAATTTAAAAATAGAGAGCTTGTAAATCAGAATTTAATTTAAACCCAAATTTTGTATTGAAATCCAGTCCTTGCAGATAAAATGAACTCATCAGATACTGAGGTGGATCAAAGGCGAATATGAAAAACACTGTGCAGCAACTACGGACATTCATAAAACATGTCCATCTTTAAAGCTCAGACTTTAATTCTACATTTCAAAAATAACAGTCAGTGTAAGATTTCATCCAAGCCATGGATTGGAGACGGCCTGTTAGCATCTGTTTAATCTTGCTGATGATAGCTGTCTTGCCTTGTATTTATGGGACCTTATCTGTGGATGTATTATCTGAAGCACAGATGGTGTGTGTATGTGGGGGGGGGGATGGGGGTCACAACAAATGGAAAGGAAATGTCGTAATTGGCTATGCTTCAGTAGAGTGGACTGAATATACCTGCTCAAGTTGACTATGGGCAAAGGCTAAATGAGATTATCGTGTGCCATGTGGTATCTGTGGTGAGGAGACCCAATATACTTGAATGTTTTAGCCTTTAACTGAACCCTAAAGCTAGCATTCATGTTTTCTCAAATATACTGTATTCAGGCAAAATAACACATTGAGATTTTGTTAGTCATCTGCATGACTAAAGGCTGTCCCGGTTCACAAATATTTGACCCACTTTCACAACATCATGAACACTGTGCTCTTTAGAAGAACCTAGTAGAGAACTAGCAGCAGCATAATTTAGAAAGAGGAATTCCCAGTGACAACATTTACCCAGTGTTTAGTTGCTATGCAGCATAAAAGGAACAAATAACATTTTCAAATAGCATTTTGGATATTCCCATTTCTCAGCAACTCCATTTACTCTTTTAATCTAATTTGTATCTAAAGAGTATAGAATGTATAAACATTCATGTCATGCATTACTATTGCTAATACTTAGTGATTTGAACAAACACCTGAATAAGCACCAATATTAAAATGTTTATTTATTGACTGATTGCCATGGCCGATATAAAAAATCTCAAATGCTACAAGTGTCACACTTCTCAGGAAGCACGGAGCAAGGAGACGAGGAATTCACAAACGAGTCTTTTAATCATCAACTGGGAGCATGGGAGGCACAGGAAACACGAGGAATGACGTTTAAGATCCGACAAACACTAACTGAAAGGACTGGGGCTTATAAACACTGGGTAATAGGGGAAGACGATGAGACACACCTGGAGCAAATTAAAACAATCGGACTGGGGAGAAACTGGGTCACAGGGAACACATGAGGAGCAAAAACACAACAAAACAGTCCAGGATCCTGACAACAAGTTACACATAGTACACTATGATATACAGTATGAAAAATGGATATTAATTTTGAGATTTGCAGTTAAATCTGACAGTTTTTAAAGAATAACTTTAAGGGAACATTATATGAGCATATATAAGCATGCACAATTAAATATCCAATATTGGCAGATACCAGTGAATTAAATAACCAATATGGTACCTATACACAGAGCTGAGTAGTAACTGATTACATGTAATCTGGATGACATAATAATCAGATTACTTGAAATTAGAAATCACATTTTAAAATACTCATAATTAGACATCTTTTTTGAATGATTACATGTTAGCAATAAATTATTCATAATTTATAGATTCTCTCTAACTCTACTTTTTTATTTTATAAATATTCCTTTCTAAAATAGCCTACTGCTTATATATACTCAGAGTCTTCCAGTTTTGTGAACATTAACACAGAGATCAGTCATTTGATCACTGGATTTACAAAATCATTTCAGGTTTAAAAAGTGTGTCAACATTGCATTAACTGCTGATGAACACACTTTATTTGAATTATCACTCAGTAGGTTATTTAACCATGTATTACTACTGTGTGTCTTTGGAAATCTTTTGTGTTTCAAAAACATTAAAATGCACAAATTATTTTTTTATTAAATGTAATGCATGCATTCCCAAACTTTTTTGTCATCTCAACCTCTTTCACCTAATATATGTATACTTGGAAGTACCCCATGAGATTAATACATTAATAATTACGTTTATAATAAATGTTCACGGTTCTCTGACATTGGATACTGGTCACATGACATGCAGGTAAACAAAATATATAAGGTAAACAAAAACAAAATATATAAGATTGTTTTCTTAAAGTATTTTTATATCAATATGGTACAACATTTTCCTTTTTAAAATTAACATGATAAATGAGTTAAGTCAAAAGTAATCAAAAAGTCTGATTATATTTCTTAAAATGTGTAATGTAATGGACTATAGATTACATTTTTTCTCATGTAATTTGGAATCAGTAATGGACAACAATTTGCAAATAATCTACCCACAATGCATCACTGCTCCTAACCCCACAGATAAGAATGATATTTCAAATCATTCAGCTTGTTGAGAAGAAGTGTGTTATTACTTTTCCATCAGACTTTTCATATGCAAGATAATAAAAATCCCATAAAGACTGCGATTGGGCTCTTTTAACTTCTGGGCAAGTACACAAGCACCCAAAACACTCTACTAATACCATAGCAACCACCTACAACTACCTAGCATTGTGGCTGCAAGTTCTGGACAAGTTAAGCAGCATTGTATTTTCTTTAAAAATATTTTACAAGTTTCAACAGACTTCTTGTGCAACACAGTCTCCTAATATTCAAGGACAGGAACTGAAAGTGTGCAGTTTCCATGAGAAAACAAAAAGCAATCAAATCAGTATTGAGTCAAGTGACTACTGTAGCGCTGTACATCTATAAGAGATAGCAACAGTTTCAGAGATCAATAGATTCAAACATCTTTATAACTTTACAACTCTTGCTTTTTCATCCAACACACATTCATCCAGGGTAGTTTTATTTTGATATGACAAAACATTGCCCAGCTCCGATCCAGAGTATCTGATGGCAGTACAAAACAGCCCCATGGGTAATAAAATGTGAGGCCCACAGGCATCAAAGGGCTCATCACAGAGTTGTCAGTCCTGTTCTACTATCTGTCTGCATCTGCTTCAGAGGGACATGCTCCTTCCGCAGGAGCTGCTGTCTCACTGGTAATTGTAATTGGGTGTGTGTTTGGGGTTGCGCTGTAATTTGCATGGTGCCTGTTGTCTGGGTGAGGCTCTGACTGAACTGAGACCCAGTGATGTTGGTTACTTGCATGGGTTTCGTAATTGCCGGTTTGCTAAGAGAACCAAGATGGGATGTTTCTTAAGGTAGACTTGGGGTTGTGAAGAATTGGAGGGTCTCTTCCACTTAAAGGGTTACTCCACCCCAAAATGAAAATTTTGTCATTAATCACTTACCCCCATGTCGTTCCAAACCCGTAAAAGCTTTGTTCGTCTTTGGAACACAATTTAATATATTTTGGATGAAAACCGGGGGGCTTGTGACTGTCCCATTGACTGCCAAACAATTAACACTGTCGAGGCCCAGAAAAGTATAAAAAAACATTGTCAGAATAGTCCATCTGCCATCAGTGGTTCAACCGTAACGTTATGAAGTGATCCGTGTGGCGCAGCTGGCACAGAACAGCGTACGCAGTTTGCATTCAGTGCATATAAAATATAATCGTGTGTCACACAGGGACTTCTGGGAATGAAACGACTGGTTTTCACTTTAAACCATTTTTGCTAACAAAAAAACCTAAATATAAAATTAAAGTAAATAAAATAAAATGTAATACGAAGTTAAGCATTTATAATTTGTCATAACAGGTTTTTAGCATTTTTACAGTAACTTGGCAAAATAGTTTAAAAAAAGTTGTTATATGTGATATTTCATACATATACATACATAAAAATGCCACAAAAATTTGATTTCTGACTTTAAGGAAGTGGTTTGCTACACATAAAACACCTATTTGTGAAGTATTTTTAATTGTTTTCTTTTTTTATGATTAAAATACTCAGATAAATGGCATTTGTAGGTCTACACTTACACTCACTATCACTGTAGGTTTAGGGTGTGGCTATTGGTTTTGATGGCCAATGGCAGTCAGGAAACTTGTTTGAAAACAGTCTTTATTTTGCAGAATCTTTGTAGATGCCAGAGGCATAGAAACACACACTTGCACACCCACAGCACATTCATTCTACTAACTTCCTACTGAAGTCAAACAAAAATATCTAGGTGAGTTGTTTGTGACTGCATAGGTTTGTCTGCATGCAGTACACACAGGGGAGCTCGGTCAGGTTTGTTTCTATGCATCAACACCCCCATCTCCCCATAGACTACAACACTGAACCCAACAATTGAAAGATCCACCTCCCTCCTCTGTCTGTCTCTCTCTCTCCCTCCCTCCTTCTCTCTGTCTGCTATCCTCCCCCTTTCTCTAGGGCCGTGCCAAGATCCCATTGCACCCGAGCGTAAACTCCAGCAGAAGCTGGTGAAAGGCGATCACATCGGCATTACTTTGCATCACGTTGTTATATTAGGCTAATGAATGATATCAGTGGTTGCTCTAATAATGTAACCAGATACACATTATGCAACGCTGCAACTGCAGGGCATGTTAGTACGTAATTGCAAACTGCGTGTGGCATTATGGTAAAAGAGTTTCCTGAAAACAACAGGTGTGGATGTGAATCACACAAACTGAAGTGTGTTTACAAAGATCAAGAGCAATGCCAAAATAGGCTTACAAAATCATTTATAATGACATGGGGATTTCTAAGCATCAAGTATTTCAATTTTGGCCTTCACCTGGGGAGACACATGAGGATAAACATAATATTTACCTGGGTGAATCTGGAAAGAAATGTGCTTCACTGGCACGATTTTGTCTAAATAAATGTAAAATAAAACACTACAAACTGAAATAATTTTACATACTTTTTGCATCACAGTAATACTATGTACAGTATGAAAAATGGATCTTCTTTTTGACATTTGCTAAAGATTACATTTAACAGTATTGTTAAATTATCAACCAAAATATTTGTTTAGAACTGTTTATGCTTGTAAACAGAGCTTGGTCTGTGCATATTTCTCTCCTGGTTCAGGCAGGATGGCCTTTTCACCAGAGAAAGCAACATTATGGATAAAGGATTCATATTTGAACCAGAAGCAATGGTTTGAAGTTGTAAATGTCCTAATTATTTGTTTATTAAACATGCAGCTTCACAAAATGTTAACTGGTGGCCTGGAGTGGTGTGGATTACTTGTGGATTATTGTGATGTTTTTATCAGGTGTTTGGACTTGCATTCTGACGGCACCCATTCACTGCAAAGGATCCATTGATGCAATGATAAATTTCTCCAAATCAGTTCAGATGAAGAAACAAACTACATCTTGTATAGCCAGAGGGTGAGTGAATTTTTAGCAAATTACCTTTTGAGTGAACTATGCCTTTAAGTGAGCTTTATATGACAGCGAAATGTAAAAAATTGGGGAAATGAGCATGAACTGGTTGAAAAATGTTACAGTGCTGCAATGTAGGCTACAGTCACATTACATTACCTAACCAAACTGACATATAATCCATTATGCCTGTAACATATATTCAGTGTTAAGTATCAAAAACTCACAGCTGATCAATGAAAACATATCACTTTAGTGTCAATTGTGACAGTAGAACATATGCAGTCAATACTAGCACTAATGGATAAAGAAATAGCCTACTTATTGAACAACAAATTATTTCTTACAGTATTGACTAACACTGTACTGTGGCTACTTAAACTGTAGCTATATTGTGACCTGTTGATGAGTTACAGTTCTCTACCCACTTGCTTTTTCATGGCTAAACTAACTTAAGTTTATGCAACTTTCATTTGATATTGCATTTCCACACGAATAAGATTCCTATTAAGTAGACTCTTGAATTAAACAAAATAGGATAACCACTTCCTGACCCTGCTGTAGAATCAATGCATCACGTACGTTGTGCACACGTTCCCACATCCGACCTAGACAGTCATCTGATGCCAAATAGATATCTGTTTTATAACTATGTTTGTTTGGAGTGCGAATGCGTTGCTGCGCGTTCGGCTAGCATCGCATGTCTAGCAGAGCAGTCTAGCACAATTTGGTGACGCAAGGGAGCTATTAATATCACAGGAATGGGATGTACTCACTTCTGCAGCGGTTCACATGAGGACAGACACAGTGTACAACATTTCTGTAACACTGCAGTTTTTGGTAAGGATACGAGAAAAACTATAAGTTTTCTCGCTGGAATAACACGTTTCGTTGTGTGAGGCACAGCGTGGTGGGTTTGGGGAAAGAGCGTTGAACGCTGCGCAGCCCCGATGAGCCTCGCCCACTTTTGAACCCGCTGACTCGCTGCACTCCGATCAAAACAACCATACAAAGAATGTGCACACAACGGGGAGGGTTTTGTTTTCGGTCAGAGGGGTAGAATACATCTTTGTGGCTACCATTATGTACTGTTTAAACCAAGTGTTCATGGACGGTGCAATTAAAAATCTATTTTAGTAGTAGATTAATCGTTTTAGGAAATGCTTCTCAAATTAAAGGGGTAGTTCACCCCCAAATGAAATGTATGGCATCATTACTTACCCTCTTGTTCAAAACGTGACTTTTTCCTTTCTTCTAAAGAATGTTGTTTTCAGTATATTGAAAGTGAATGGGGACTGTAGCGCTCTGAAAAGTCAAAAGTAGTAGCCTAGTGATGATGGATTCATTAACAAATCTTTTTTTGTTGTTGTTGGATTTTTCAATGAATCAGTTGATTTAGTTCACAAAAACAGTGGATGATTATTTCATGATTCAGACTGATCTGGTTCTCAAGTTTATGTGACTCGAGTGGTTTATGAGCAAATCTTTCAGCCTGAATTTATGAACTGGATGACCAAGTGTACCAACGCAATCGAAGAACGATTCATTCACATATCAGAGGAAATTGCTTCTCTTATAGACCCTTATGAACTCTTAACCCTTATCAATTTGTTAAAAGGGTTAGTTCACCCCAAAATAAAAATTCTGTCATTAATTCCTCATGCCGTTCCAAACCTGTAAGACCTTTGTTCATCTTCAGGATACAAATTAAGATATTTTTTAATGAAATCTTTCTGACCATGCATATGCAACTGATATGTTTAAGGCCCAGAAAGGTAGTAAGGACACTGTTAAAATAGTCCACGTTCTACATCAGAATGCTGGCTCCTGCGTCAGCAGCATCAAATGCATGCTTCGTGGTACTCTCGTGAATGCGTGTTGAAGACTGACACAGAAATGTTTTTTTTGGAATAAAGTTGTAATTTTTGTTTTCTTTGCACACAAAAAGTATTCTCGTAACTTCATAAAATTATGGTTGAATCACTGATGTCACATGGATTACTTTAAGGATGACTACCTTTCGTGGCAGGAAGTCGTGGCCTAATGGTTAGAGAGTCGGACTTGTAATCTGAAGGTTGCGGGTTCGAGTCTCCGGCCGGCAGGAATTGTAGGTGGGGGGAGTGAATGTCCAGCGCTCTCTCCACCCTCAATACCACGACTGAGGTGCCCTTGAGCAAGGCACCGAACCCCCAACTGCTCCCCGGGCGCTGCAGCATAAAATGGCTGCCCACTGCTCCGGGTGTATGTTCACGGTGTGTGTGTGTTCACTGCTGTGTGTGTGTGCACGTTGGATGGGTTAAATGCAGAGCACGAATTCCGAGTATGGGTCACCATACTTGGCTGAATGTCATTTCACTTCACTTCACTTTCTGGGCTTCATAAACTTTCTGGGCCTTGAACACAGTTGCATTGCTGTCTATGGAGAGTCAGAAACTCTTGGATTTCATCAAAACTTTGTGACCAAGGACTGGTCTCTACTTCCATTATTACATTGTGAATTTAACTGAGTCACCTTAGTTATAATTTTAATTGCCACAATATGTTTTAAAAGTCTAACTTTCAAAGCTAAAGGCTAAATATATTCTGAATAAATAAACAAACCAAAAAAGCGATGCAACCGTCTCTGCTTTCTCCCTAATTCTCAGAGCTCATGTTCAAGATAACACATTATTGCCTGCTATTTTACCTCACTGTGTTGTGCAATTTGATAACAGTGGTTTTGTGTACAGTGCTTAATTGTTTATGTCTCTAAATTCTGAATGCAAAGAGCATGTGTCAGATATAGTTGAGAGAGACTAATGAATTATATTCAAGGCCATAATAACAAATACTTTACAACCTCCGCATGCGAGAACATGCAATAATACCTATACCTCCTGCACTCAATAAAAATATATGGCATAAAACCATGCATTACACAGCAAAGGTGAGGTCAGCTAAAGTACTGCTTGATTATTGAAAAATATATTATTGTGTGTGTATATATATCCCATATTAGCTTTACCATTTCACATGGCTACTTACAAAGACTGTTTATCACAGTCCTTTAGGGTCATTGTTGAGCTAATTTAGCTCTAAAATCACAAACACTTGAAGGCATTCACATGCTATAGCAGCTGCATTTCTCATTTTGGTTTCATAAGATTTCTTGACAAACAATATGTTTGAAAGCAGAAATGCACACCCACTGCACTGGCTTCAAATAATGTAATTAAAAATATAGATGTTTACTATGCAGACCTATGGAGTTAAAGTTTCCATAAAGAGGGTCTGGTCACTTTATGATTATGTTTAGCCTTGTTTTATTGTGGTCAGTTGGTCTGCCCTCAGAACATATTATTCATGCTGAAAATCCCTTGAGAAAACATCAGTAGGAACAATCCAGTTCTTTGTTGTGATTTTGAAACAATATTGAACAAGGACAATATTAAATAAATAATTATCCAAATTTTAGGAGTTCAAAATAACATTTAAAAGTCTTAACAATGATTTTGGTGTTACATTGAATTCAAATCCATCCGGTGACCTCTGTGTTTCAGAAGGATTTGCTCTCATTTAATGAGAGCCTTGTTAATCTGTCCTTTCATTAGCTGCTAGAGGGCACGGCCTGTTTGGCTTTTCATATGTGCAGGGTATTGACATCCACTTCAAGGTTTGAATGTTGGAATATTGATTGAATGTTGAATTTTCAATTTGCGTAGTCTATCCCACATGACAAAGTTTGTTGGGATAGATGCCATAATGATCATGTGCCAACAGAGAGCAATTAGGGTACTGGAGTAACAAAACTTTTCATTTTAATAGATTTTTAACAAACATCTAAGCCTTTAAAGATCGTCCATAAGCTGGTTGTTACCGGTTGTGGTTGTAGTACATAAAAGCATAAACGATTGGGAGACCGAAGTAGGCATCAACACACTTATCCATTTATTAAACATTGAGCACAGATAAAGACTAAGTGAGAACTCAGGACTTTTAAAGGGATCAACCAAACGAGGAAACAAGATAATTAATATAACACAGGTGAACTGAATGAACAGTGATTAAACTAATGACAGGAAAAACCAAATATGGTAAAACAGAACTAAAAGGACACCGACACGTGACACTGGTTAAGCGGTGCTGACACAAGTCTGAATTATTCAAGCCACAAGTCAACATTATTAAAAAATAAAAATAGAAATTGTGTTTAAAGAACATATTTTCTGCAAAAAACTACCACTAATCAGAGATTCACCAATCAGAGAGGAGAAACTGCCCACTCATGCAATCTATAAATTACATGTCAAAGTTCTTTTTTGTATGCATGTACACTGGTGGCCAAAATTTTTTTTTTTTTTTTTTTTTTTATGTTTATCTGCAAAGAATTCTCTGTATCACTTTACAGTAAGGTTCCATTTGTTAATTATAGTTAATGCATTAACTGGCATTTACTACAATAAGCAATATATTTGTTACAGTATTTTTTAATGTTAGTTAATTATAATACAGCTATTCGTTGTTAGTCCATGTCAGCTCAGGTCCATCAAATAATAGATACAACTTTTGATTTTAATAGTGTATTAGTAAATGTTGGAATCAACATTAACTAAGATTAATAAATTCTTTAGAAGTATTTTCATAGTTTTGTGTTGATTTATGTGGTGAAGTGTATAGTTCAGCCATGAAACTTCATGAAACAGTTCAATGTTTCTAGCCAATCGGATTCACATACTAAAGAGGTCGTGTTCAATGAATGCTGTGTCCGCGCACTATGCCTGTCCTGATCTTAGCCCACCACCTCCCCAGCACCACCTGTCCAGATCTGCTATGGGGGATCTTCCTCTCTCTAGAATTTTTCCTTTTAATTTAATTTAATTTATCTATTTATTTAATTTAATTTATCTGAGCATTTAGCAGAAGCAAGTCTACTTGCTCTCCAGCAGAAGCAGCAGATTTAGTCTTCCAGGACTAAACCTATGCACATTCTATTTACATTAATAAAGATTTTACAATCTATCCTGAGAGTAGTCATGACTAATCTAATGTTAACAAATGGAACCTTATTGTAAAGGTACTGAATTATCTTATGCTCACCAAGGCTGCATATATTTAATAAAAAATACAGTAAAATTTCAATGTATTATTATTCCAAATTATGCATATATATTGATTTGAAATCACTATGAAGAAAATGCATAGGGAAAATCCTGTAACAAAGGCTGCTGTTAAAATGGGCGGTCACTGTTGAACTCATTAGTAATGGTTACGTCTTTTGATAAAGAACAGGAAAAGCAATGTTCAAAGTCCTACCTTGAGTACATTACATACGTGCACCCTAAGGCCATGCCATTGTGTGATATAGGTTAGTGTGCACTGTTGAGTTTGAATAGGGGTCAGCTAGAGGCCCTCTATAAATGTCGTCATCAAGGCGTGCTAATGCAGAGCCTGAGGGTCAAACTGGTTGGAGGGAGAGATAAAGATAGATGAAGGTTTCCTCCTCTTCCTCCAACAGACATGTCTTACCAGCCCACTGATTGATGCCTCATGAATAGAGCTGCTCCTCACAGCCAGCTAGTTAAAGTGTGTTTGTTCCAATTTGTTCTTTTTAAGCTGTATTGTGTGAAGCAGACAAAGCCCTGCAGCATTGTTTCATAATGGATTACTGCTAGTCTCAGCAAGCATCAGCCACATAAAATCAATTTATGCTTAGCATGTCACTGATTTGTACTAATTAGCATAACTAATAGGACCTTGTGGTCTGTTTTAATGAATTGGTAGATACGGTACATTCGGGTTATTGAAAAATACAATATTTGCATTGAAATCACTTGACAGCTGCAGGTTTGATTCCTGTGCCAATGTATTTTCTGTTCAAACAGGACGCTTGGGCAAAATCTATCTATCTATCTATCTATCTATCTATCTATCTATCTATCTATCTATCTATCTATCTATCTATTGTGACACGTGTCACGGGCACCTATCAGCGTCGCCCTGGAAACGGAGGAGATGCACCTGGTCCCAATCACCACGGGCTGATCGGTCCCAGCTGAGACGGCTTAGGGAGGGTTATAAAAGCCGCAAGAGGACCCATTTTCAGTGAGCAACGACTCCTGAAAGAAAGCCACTAATGCTGTGTATTTTATCCTCACAGAAAGCAGTTGACCGATCAGCCCGCCACCCGAGCACAGGAGAACGAGCACCCTGCACTCTGCCGGCCGGCCCACTGGATCACGCAGCACTGAAAGAGGACACAAGACACGTTGGCACTTTCATCTACTTTTATTGGTTGTACATTAAACACACCCCACGGAGTTTTTTTTTGCAATTCCCCCTTGTCGTGTGATTCTTCAGCCCGCTACACTGGTGGAGAATGCGGGCAGATTGCTGAAGAATCACCGACAATCACACAGACCCCGTAACCACAAATTGTTTTTTTTTTTCCCTCCCTCTGTTCTGGGTTTCCCGTCAGGCGGTGACTCGTCCCCAGCCATGGAGGAGCTCCTTAAACACCTGACTGAAGTGAGCATCAGACAACAGCAGATCGTCGAGCATATGGCCGCTCGGCAGGGAGAAACCGAGCGAGAGATCGCCGCGCTCCGTACGGCTGCCGCTCAGCGGGTTCCGCTACCAGATCCCCGAGCTCAAGCCACCCAGCTCCTGCCGAAGATGACGGTTCATGACGATGTGGAGAGATATCTCCAGATGTTCGAGAGCATTGCGACGCGGGAAGACTGGCCACGAGAGGAGTGGGCGCGGATACTGGCGCCGCTGTTAACCGGCGAGCCGCAGCAGGCATATTTTTCAATGCCCACCCACCTAATGGATTCCTATGACGAGCTCCGGAAGGAAATCTTGGCACGGGTCGGGCTCTCTTCCATCTCCGCGGCCCAACTGTTCCGTGCCTGGGAGTACAACAGCCGGATGCCAGCCCGCGCCCAAGCCACGGAGCTTTCTCGCCTCGCCCACCACTGGCTACTAGTGGGAAACCCTAGCGCGGCGCAGGTGGCGGAACGAGTCGTCGTGGACCGGTTCCTCCATGCTCTACCTCGGACCCTTCGGCAGGCCGTCGGTATGCGAAACCCGCAGACCAGTGGAGAACTGGTTGAGGCCATCGAGCTCGCAGAGTCGACGCAACGACGGGAGGCTGGGGAACGAGCGCCGCCTTTCACACGGAGGATGTTCCAGGAGCGACGCTCGCCAGAGGGCACCCAGCACACGGTCAGCAGGCCAGCGGTTCCCAGCGCACGGGATGAACCGATGCCAACCGAACCACCACCCTCGGCCCATCACACTTGGCTGGCCGGCTGCACCGTACATCAGGATCTGCCCCGTGAGGCTCCACAGGCCGAAGTGACGGTGAACGGCAGATCGTATCGGGCTCTACTGGACTCCGGCAGTGCGGTGAGCATGATCCGGGCCTCCCTGTTTCCCCCACGAGTGGGCACCAAGGCTCGTATGCCCATCACATGTGTACATGGTGACACCCGATATGTGCCAACCCGCCAAGTCACCGTAGCAGCCAAGCCTGGCTCGTGGACCGTCGAAGTGGGTCTGGTGGAAGACCTGCCCGTACCTGTCCTGCTGGGGAGAGATTGGCCGGGTTTCGAACAGCTGCTCGCCGCCATCACCCAGCCTGCCAGCCGCGCCAGGAACCGCCAAAGGAAAAAGTGCAGCCGAGGTCCTCGACGACGCTCCGCCCTCCTCGCGTCGGACAGCGCCCGAGATGGTGAGTCCCCCTCCCAAACGTCTAACCTATTCTTTGATGTTTTCCAGCAGGTCAAGGGAGGGGGTACGTTCGCAAAGGAACAGCTCGAGGACGATCGGCTGAAACACTGCTGGAAACAAGTGAGAGTGGTGGAAGGGAAGGAAGTTCACCCACCGCCTCACCCAACACCTCATTTTATAGTCCAGAATGGCCTGCTGTACTGTGTTGCCCAGCGGAGAGGGGAAGAAGTGAAGCTGCTGGTGGTACCTCGCACTAAAACGGAGACCGTTGTGGAGCTGGCCCACTCCCACCCGATGGCTGGCCACCTCGGAGCGCAAAATACCACACAGCGGATTAGAGACCGGTTCCACTGGCCCGGCTTGGAGGCAGAAGTGAAACGGTTTTGTCAAGCCTGTCCAGAGTGCCAGCGAACATCACCGAGGACTCCCCCCCTCTCCGCTGATTCCACTTCCCATCATCGAGGTGCCCTTTAAGCGGATAGGAATGGATCTGGTGGGGCCGCTGCCAAAGTCCGCCCGGGGTTACGAACACATCCTGGTAATAGTGGATTACGCGACCCGGTACCCCGAAGCCATCCCGCTGCGGAAAGCCACCTCCAAAGCCATAGCCCAGGAGCTCTTCCTGTTATGTAGCCGGGTCGGCATTCCCCGTGAGATATTGACCGACCAGGGCACCCCGTTTATGTCCCGGACGATGGCTGACCTCTGCCGCCTCCTAAAGGTAAAACAACTGCGGACCACGGTATACCACCCCCAGACCGATGGGCTGGTAGAACGATTCAATCAGACGTTGAAGCGGATGCTCCGTCGTGTGGCTGCTGATGACCGTCGCGACTGGGACCAAATGCTTCCGTATGTCCTTTTCGGCATACGAGAGGTACCCCAGGCCTCCACCGGTTTTACACCTTTCGAACTCCTGTTCGGGCGACAGCCCCGTGGCCTGCTCGATGTCGCCAAAGAGGCCTGGGAGCAGCAGCCAACAGCCCATCGGTCCACGATCGAGCACGTGAGAAACATGAGGGAACGGATCGACCGTGTGATGCCAATCGTCCGGGAACACCTGGCCGCCGCCCAAGAAGCGCAGCGTCGACACTACGATCGGGCGGCCCAACCACGGGAGTTCCAACCGGGAGAGCATGTGTTGGTCCTGGTTCCCACAGCAGCATGTAAGTTCCTCGCACAGTGGCAAGGCCCCTACGTCGTCACGGAGCGGGTGGGGCCCGTGACCTACCGGGTTCGCCAGCCCGGCCGGAGGAAGGAGACCCAGCTTTATCATGTTAATCTCCTGAAGCGCTGGGTAGGGACAAGAACCCAGCTCGCGGCCTTAGCATCCACCACTCCCGTGGTTGTTGACATCAGCTCCCATCTGTCGGCCACCCAGAAGACAGAGCTCCAACATCTGGTGGGTCAATTCTCTGATGTGTTCTCCCCACTCCCCGGGCGGACTCGCGTCCTCCAACACGACGTCCGCACACCAACCGGGGTTATTATAAGGCAGCGACCCTACAGAATCCCGGAGGCCCGGCGACACGCCATTGAGGAGGAGGTTCAGGAGATGCTGAAGTTGGGAGTAATCGAGCCATCCCGTAGCCCCTGGTCCAGCCCGATAGTCATGGTCCCAAAACCCGACGGCACCCTCCGATTCTGTAATGACTTCCGCCGCCTGAATGAGGTCTCCGAATTCGACGGATATCCGATGCCGCGGGTCGACGAGCTGCTGGATCGACTGGGGAGAGCCCGGTTCATATCTACCCTGGATCTAACAAAAGGCTATTGGCAAGTACCCTTGACCGAATCCGCCAAGCCAAAGACCGCCTTCTCCACCCCCAGTGGCCACTGGCAATACCGGGTTCTCCCCTTCGGGCTACATGGGGCTCCAGCCACCTTCCAGCGGATGATGGACATCCTGCTGAGACCCCATCAAGCGTACGCGGCCGCTTACATCGACGATGTAGTCATTCATTCGGAGACCTGGGAGGACCACCTGGAGCGGCTTCGGAGGGTGCTTCTCGAGCTGAGACGGGCTGGGCTCACCGCCAACCCCAAGAAATGCCACCTGGCCCTTCCTGAAGCAAGGTATCTCGGTTTCCAAGTGGGCCGAGGCCTGATCAGGCCACAAGAAAAAAAAGTCACAGCGATCCTCTCGGCCCCAAGGCCCACCACCAAGTCTCAGGTACGGGCCTTTTTGGGGTTGGCGGGGTATTACCGATGTTTTATACCTAACTTCTCCTCCTTAGCAGCCCCCCTGACAGATCTGACCAAGAAGGGACAGCCAGAAAGGGTAAAGTGGGGACCCAACGAGGAGAACGCGTTTCAACGGGTGAAGACGGCACTCACCTCAGAGCCAATACTGCGCGCTCCTGACTTCAACTGTCCCTTCTTGTTACAGACGGACGCATCCGACACCGGGTTGGGAGCCGTACTGTCGCAGTTGCGGAATGGTGAGGAACACCCGGTGATTTACATCAGCCGAAAGCTGTCCCCGACAGAACAACGGTACGCGGCGGTCGAGAAGGAGGCTTTGGCCGTCAAGTGGGCAGTCCTGGAGCTGAAGTACTATCTCTTGGGCAGGAAGTTCACCCTGATCACCGACCATGCCCCGTTACAATGGATGGCCCGGGCGAAATACACAAACGCTCGGGTGACTCGGTGGTTCCTGGCGCTCCAGGACTTCCACTTTGATTTGCGACACCGGGCCGGAACCGCCAACGCCAACGCGGACGGTCCCTCCCGCCTGTGGACAGCTTTCGCAGGTCTGTCAGGGTACTCCCCTCCTCCAGCCCCCACCTCCCCCCTCATTCGGAGGACCAGGACGACGCTTAGGGGGGGGAAGTGTGACACGTGTCCCGGGCACCTATCAGCGTCGCCCTGGAAACGGAGGAGATGCACCTGCTCCCAATCACCACGGGCTGATCGGTCCCAGCTGAGACGGCTTAGGGAGGGTTATAAAAGCCGCAAGAGGACCCATTTTCGGTGAGCAACAACTCCTGAAAGAAAGCCACTAATGCTGTGTATTTGCTAATGCTGTGACACGTTGGCACTTTCATCTACTTTTATTGGTTGTACATTAAACACACCCCACGGGGTTTTTTTTGCAATCCCCCTTGTCGTGTGATTCTTCAGCCCGCTACACTATCTATCTATCTATCTATCTATCTATCTATCTATCTATCTATCTATCTATCTATCTATCTATCTATCTATCTATCTATCTATCTATCTATCTATCACACATTGTATTTGTTGGTGGGACTTTATCATTCTGAAGAGCATTTGATTGGACAAAAATATGTGGTTCCCTATAAAAGAGTGACTATACATTTAAATACCCATTTATGCAATATGTAGGACTACACTGGCACATGGACTAAGGAATAAAACTAAAACCTACTATTTTCATATCATAGGGTCATTAAAGTGGCTTTATTATATTTCTATATCTAACTGTTATAGTTCAAACTCTAAATGAAAATTCACTGCTTTATCGAGATAAATATATAAATTACTTGTGGCACGTGTAACCTAAATATCCAGCTGGACCAAATTCAAGCTCTGGACATTGATTAAGTAAACTTTGGACTTGTTTTTGTCTCTCAGGAGCATGAAATCCTTAACTTGTCTTTGCATGAATTGTGACTCATGGCTACATTTATGCTACATTTACCTCATCGTCATTCGTTTATTTAGAAGAACTGCTTTATATATTGGACTCGCTGTTGGTTTATAGCTTAATGTTTCTCATTGTGCTCAAGACTCCTTCAACAGACAAAACAACAGCCCAGCATCTGGTTGAAGCTCAGTTCATGTACCTTTAAGTGAGATGTTTTTTATCTGGGGTGTTTGGGATACAACAGAGCAGAACAACGTGACCCACGGTAGTCATTGAGGTCAGGAATCTTGCCAAGGACATGGGCGGAAATTTCAACATGTGAAATGATTGACCAGTCAACTAAATTATGCAAGAGCACTGTTGATGTTATTCGGGAAGTTCTTGCAGGTTTTTATTCTCATAATGAGGTTTGTTTTGTAGGTTTAATGCTTTGTTATATGTTGTGTGCTGCTCAAGTTCGTAGAGGGTTTTGTTTAAGTTGTCTTTGGGTGCTGATCTGAGACCAGCTCTGTGGTTTCTCTTTTGATGGTTAAGATCAGAACTGGGCTGGGACAAAGCTGGTCCTAGATCAACATAAGAGGGCACTGTCTGAAGATGAACAGGAAGAGAGTTGTTACATGCATGATGGGAAATGATATGTTTCCCAACTGTAGCTCAAAAGAACAAAGCTAAACCACAAGTAGTAATCAGCCTCTGTGTTTCACATGTGCCAAAGCAGCTGAATTGACATATAAAGGCTACATTAACTTCAATATAAAACACAAAAAAGCCCATAAACGAAAGAAAGAGCGAGAGAAAAGAAACGGCGAACACAAAATCTTTTTACAGCAGTCAAGCCCTAGTTATCAGAGTCAGGCCATGATGAGAGTGCAGGTCATTTCTAATTTATAGCTTCCATGGAAAGAAGACAAACCTAACTATATTATGTGACCTTCAGTCTTTTGAGGTGTGTTTGCTAGTCAGACTTTCAGGTCACGATGACACGTTGTTGGGAAGTGTGCAGTGGTGATTATGAGAGACAGCGTAAGAGGTGCCACATTATTGTTCTTCTTTGCTTGTCCAGTGCGGGAAAGGAATCACATGCATAACCCACATGAGTCATGACTGGAAAAGTATCAGTTTTTCCGCCCATAATGACTTTGCTTAAAAGGTATCAGCTTGCCTAGGTAAAAAGTTGACAGCTTTGAGGGGACTTTACATTATCTATCTATCTATCTATCTATCTATCTATCTATCTATCTATCTATCTATCTATCTATCTATCTATCTATCTATCTATCTATCTGTCTGTCTGTCTGTCTGTCTGTCCATCCATTAGTCTATCTATCCCTCATGTGTCTGTCTCTCTTTTTCTTTGGATGGAAAACAGCAGCCTTGTTTCTCTCAGAAGAAAAGTAAATACACTTTTAAATGTAACACATTCACTAACGCAGATTCAAATCTCATCAAGTCACGTATTTATCAAACAGAAAAATAGAGTATATACACTATGTATGGTGTGTGCCATACAAGGAAACGGTCTAATCAGTCCACAGTGCTACAGTATGTGGGCCTTGTGTTCTAGGACAGCATGGCCTTGATTGGTCTGTACCACCTGGTGGTGCGGTCAGGCCGTCCTCACAAACTGTTCGTAACCAATGGGATTACATCTCAGAACTCAAGAGGGCATGTGCAACAATAATCAGTAATGATGCAGAGCCCCAGGAGAATGTGATTTTTCTTGATAGTATAGAAGAATGGCTGAGTCATCTCACTCGCGTGGTGAAATTGAGAATATGATTCAACCTACTTCTGAAACATTTTGGTGATTGTTGAGAAAGGAACACAAATTATAATAAGAGAATGATAGTGTGGGTTGTTCAATGTGTGGGACACTGAGTTTCATTTAAATGTTCTCACTGGCTGAAAAAGGCATTTTGCAGTACTTGGTCAAATTCTTATTGTATGATCAGGCAAATCATTGCATCTTGTGATGTATTATAGAGTAATTATGCTCAGAAATGTAAGGTGTATCTTATACTGTGTGTCTATACATTTACAGAATCACATAAAGAGCTAGGATAATTTTGTAAACATTAAATATTATAAATGTATATGTTCATATAAATATCAAATTAATAAATATTACATTTAAAAATAATTAAAAAAAACACAATAATTGTATTCATAAATAAGTTTTATATAATTTATCTTTTTAGGTTGCATTTTCTTCCATTTGGGTTTTTAGGCAGCCATCTAGTGAAATTGGAACTGCCGTCATGTCGTTATGCTGTGATAGGATTTGCCTCAGAAACACTGCATGAAATGCAAGAACACCCAGTTCTCGTGGTGGTGAAAGAATATGTAAAGTAATACAACCAGATGGCTCTCTGAATGCCATGTAGCCTTGCTCTCAATGAACACTTGGAACTTTCCAGAGAAGTCTATTGTGAATAGGACTGAAAGAGAGTGCATGCTTTCCCACAGGAAAATAGTGCATCGTTAGAGCTGAAGTGGTGGGCTTCAGCCCTCTCTTTCCTCCTCTCCTGCTTTCATATGAAAAAGATTAAGTAACTTTTGAAACACTGATCTGGATTTTCACCCCCACAGTCTGCTTGTGAAATGCAGGAATATTAATATATATTTCCAGTCTGGGATTCTGTGTCTGTGCGTTATTTATTCTGAAATGTTTTGTCACTTCCAGGCCCTTGGAGTCTTTGACTGAATGGAGTGAACTGTATAAATATTTTACAGTATTGTTTCCATTCTATATTGTTTTTTATTCTTTGGGGGCTATTGCGGCAACTTA
The DNA here is from genome assembly GCF_936440315.1 of Barbus barbus. Taxonomy (NCBI): domain Eukaryota; kingdom Metazoa; phylum Chordata; class Actinopteri; order Cypriniformes; family Cyprinidae; genus Barbus; species Barbus barbus. The sequence continues at coordinate 8,789,364 of NC_136728.1, read as the reverse complement.
AGTGAGAACATTATAGCAACCACTGATTTGTCATACAGTAAATCATATGAAATTATGTTGATTTTTCCAGCCTAAACAAGTGCCACTTATAAAAGGGGAAATAAGAGTGAACTCTGGCCAATTTTTTTTATAAATAAATAAATAAATAAATAAAAAATGTTATATAATCCAGTATACAAAGATAAGAAATTAAATCAAATAAGTAAATGTATACATACAAATGTTCAGGTCAACTTTATATGCAAATATTATGCTGATAATATATATTTGCAATTAATAATAAAACATGCTGAATAGAAGCATTATCATTAGAAGTCTCTGGCTGTAGCCTGCATTACAAATCCTGTTAAAATTACAATAATAAAAAATGTAGGATTGGAGTCATTACAAAAATGCTTTGAGTGAGTGGGCGAGGGGTGAAATCTTTAGCAATTTTACCATTACTTTACCATGTAAATTTTACAATGCAAATTAATATTACTTGAAAAATAAACACCATTCTCACACCTATCAGTGCATGTCTTATGCATTTAGGTTCTCAGTGAAGTTTCTTTTATACTTTCTAAAAAGTTTGGTGGGGGCAAGTAAGGTAGCGCCCTCGGGACACGTCGCCATCCAATGAGTGCGCGCCGGCTCGGTGACGTTACCAAACGCTACCCGCCGACACGCCCCCAGCATGGATACAATCAGCTCTAATCGGCGCACAGCATACTGTCACTTTAACGTTGTGAGGACTACAGCCACGATGGGAGTTTTGATAGTCAATCCAGACAAGTTTTCAGAGCTCTCATCACCGGAAACTTATCTCTAAAGGACGCAAGCAGTCGGTGTGGCGCGCTCACGGCTCGATCTCGCATGATTTACATGCAGGATGTCAGTGTTGCTGAAAAGCCGGTAAGATAGTGCAAAGTGAGTTTGCTTACGAGAGCTGCCTATTCAGCATCACACAAAGGGATCTACTGAGTTCAATGGTCTACTGTCATTGGGTTTGAATGTCATAAAGAAACTACTTCTATTCTTCAACGAAATGGATCACTTCGCAGCAGAGTGCCTTGTGTCAATGTCCAGCCAAGCAATTGTCCACGGTCCTAAAGGGAATAGAGAGATCAAGCCAGAAACTGCGGCTGCACAGAGGAATGGAGAAGAAACCAAGGAGCCTTTGAAAGACAACTCATCTCTTTTTGTGGTGGCGAGAATTTTGGCGGATTTTAATCAACAGACCCCCACCAATTTTGCCGAGCAGGCAAAAATAAAGGAGGAGAGCACGCCAACAACAACAACAACCCTAACCAGAGATGATGGGAACTCTGCCACACCTACCGCCACCACCATCACCACCGGCGACTCTGCTCTTAAACAAAGAAGCAAACGATTTAGGGGTCGAATTGAACAAGAACCCCCACAGAAAAAGCACAAATGCCACTATTCAGGTTGTGAAAAAGTTTATGGCAAATCGTCCCATCTCAAAGCCCACCTAAGGACACATACAGGTCAGTTTCCATTCCTGCCAAGTGTATTGCCGTTTAGCAGATCCAATGTAAACATCGCGACATTTACGCGTTCGCACACTTTGGGCACATTGTGTTCCGCACAAGGCCAGTTTATATAGGCTATGATGGGACAACTGTTGTGTTGCAGTGATATTCTTTATTAAACATGCACTTAGTCTAACTAGTCGTTTTAAAGGAAATAAATTGTTATTCGAGGTAAGTAGCATCGTAAATATTGGCACGCCCACTATGAGGAAGCTATATGATAAAGAGCAACAGTTCTTCTCCCCCCAGTGCCTCGCCTATATGATTCAACTCAACAAACACGCATATGTCCAATAAACCAGTTTTCAGTTTCAAGTTCAGAGCACTTTATTGGCACGATTATTCTGCATACCATGGTGCCAGCGCGTTAATCCACACAATAAAACGGTGACAGAAAATAATAATAATAAAACAATGTGGCAGGAATGTTGATAAAAATAATAGTGATAACAATGCAACATAAACAATCAACAAGAATACCAACAAAAAACTATTTAGGCTACAACATATGTGTGCGCGTGCTCATGCATACAGACATATTTGTACTATACATTCAATACCTTCTCACAAAAATATAACACACTGCTGGCGCAAAAAGAGCCAGGCATCCCATGATGTAATCGCTCATAAAGTCTTGTAGGCTAGTTTCAGCAGGCGATGGTGGTAGTTTGCGAAAAGTCACTGGCAATAGCGCGCGGCTTTTAAAGTCCAGAAACAGCGGGTTCGCACATAATTTGGTTTTCTTTGCGTTAGTCCTTTAGATACATGCAAGGGGGGTAAAAAGTGAAAAAATGAATAAAAGATGGGGGTTGGTGAGACTTCTGCGGTGCTCGTTTGACTGTTAAGCTCTTTGTTGTGATGTGCCACACCCCCGAACAGACTGCCAGCTGATCTGGCCAGCAACAGACTCGACCAGCCGAGCGCTGAACCGCCCTCAGAGTCAGCGCAGACCTCAAGCCTTTATAATTGACGGTTAGGATGGAAAAAACATTTAGAAAAGTAATTACACGTTTCTGTACCGCATTTTCATGCGTCGTGACGTGTATTGGCGCCGCTATCATTTTATTAATGCCGCGTTGTTGTCACGTCCGACAGTAGATGGTCCTCCTGACAGGAACATGCTCGAAATCGAAACGTTCTTGACGCCTAAAGATCAGAGATAAACCGCAGAAGTGAAAATTGTGTCAGGGCTTTCCGAAACACACCCCTGGTTACTCTAAATGATGAATGTTCAGACAGTGCGATGTGTTTTATCAGGCAAAATAGATTAGATAGAGTTTCTGTAAGTACTCTGGTGTCAAAGTGTGATGGTTAGATTGATACACTCAGTTCTTTATCATCATCTGTGCTTTATGAAATATAGAAATGTAAGAATGTGTAGGCTAATTGTTGCTCATGTTGGTTGACCACAATTATCTCAATATTAGGGGAGACAATAGCCTAGTTTTGCACATTCATCAATAAGGTAGACCATATATCATTAGGTTGGTTAAAGTTCAGCTATTGTGCAAAATGTATAGCTTTGTGATCACATTCTAACTAAAGCACTGCTGCTAAATATAGAAAAACAATATGTACCAAAAATCTAATTAAACTAGTCACCCCCACTTATCCAGAACCCAACTAATCAACCATAGTGACTCATCACTTGTGGTTATGGTTTTCTGAAAATTTGACCAACTTGCTTATGATAACAGTTTAAACTTTCATCTTTGAAATTACAACACAAATAGCACATCTCATCAGTTAGAAAAACAAAACAAAAAGCAGTCAGAATAATACAAAATGTACTACCATGCCTATCAGGATTTGCTGCCAGCATGAATAGCTTATCTGTGAGGCAGGACTACCCCAAAACCTCACATTGATTTTAAAATAATACATACTGTATATAGTGTAGGTTGACTGGATTATCGGTACAAAAGGCTTGTATATAATATATAACTTTGAAGCTTTCAAGAACTCAAGGTGGGCGTATATATAATAACATGTTTATGTCAGAGCACACCACTGTAAAACTCCAGCTTCAATTGCAGTTCAGTGTATGGTGTTGGTTATGTGTCTAGTTTTGTGTTGACATGTCAAAGTAAGTCAGATAAACAGCTCAGTTCATCGTTTGTGGTGAATTTGTTTATGTTGTGTATTTAAGACCTCCCTCACTTCCGGTCTTTCAGTTGGGCTATTCTCTATATTGCAGACTTTAGATTGGGTTTCACTGTAGTCACCGGTCTGCGATAGGACCATGATTCGGTTAAACAAGAGTGTTCCATCTCATTTGTTATGGTAATCAGAGAATGTGGGTCATTTGAGTTCGGCAGCTCAGGCTCAGCCAACCTGCTCCGTTCTGGGCGCCTTTCTTAAGCACTCAGCAGATTTTCCATCAGTCTCTACCAATGGAGCAAAGAGAAGATGGATCTTTCTCCCAGCCACGCACTGCTTTTGAACTGAAGGGGGAACACAGAGTTATAAAAACAAACTTGGGGAGCCAAAAGTACTGAGGACCTCATTTGACTTCAGCAAACGCCCTAAATTCCCTGCTGGTTCTGGTTTGCACCCTGCTTTGGATAATTTTTCTTAATCCAGCAGGAATGGGGCACAGAGAGTTGCATCCAGCTTTCTACGAAGACCATAGTGTCGCCGATGGAGTCATATACTGTAGTGATAGGATAAAAGCTTGGGCTCTGGGGCTTTCCTTCATGCACAGAGATGCAGTCACGCTTGTCAAACTTCTTTCGTGAAAATGATTAGTAATTTCTGAAAAATGCAACAGGTCTTGATATGTTTCTTTTTTGCATTTTACTGCCGTGGCAACTTTGGGATAAAGTGTAAATAATTCTTTATTTAATTTGTTCGCTAGACCTTTGCGGTGTTCTTGTGCTATTCCGTTGAACGAGTAGTTCCAGGGGAAAGTGGGACGCCCAAACCATCACAAGTGCAAGCTTGCTGGAAGACGAAGGCGTTTTATGATAGAGCTGGAGCAGATGTACTGTCATGATCAAACGGCACAGAAATGTTGCAAATGGCTCCGCTTTGAAATGCACTGCAGCAAATGCAGTTGTTTAAACAGCACTGAAAGGAACTTTTAACTTTTGAAGACTGTACAATATTGCATTAGTATAGATAACTGTGTCAGTGCAAAGTCTTTTAAGTGTTACTTCTCTTCCCAAGAATTTGTTACTAGCTCACATAACTTTGTAAAAGCACTTGTTTGCGGACTGAAATGACCCTTTCCTTTTCGCTAACTGTCTTATACCACATACATTTGCCAAGGCACCAATTTTAGGTTCTGGGTCTATGTGTAGCTCTGTTTTCTTTTTAAAGAAAGATTATGTATTGTAACACAGCAATTCTGTGGTAACCTTTGGTTACAGAGTGTCCCTCACTGAGATAAGTCTGGTAAAATAACCTTCTTGTGACCTTTCGAGAGGACCTTTTCAGTTTAGCCTGACTGTACTGCCACTGCCTCTGTTCTCTGGGTGCATCCTGGACTTTAATCTCCACTTTGTTAAGGTTTATAGTCATGTTAAGATTAGTTCATGGCCTTGGAGAGCGTCAAGTATAATATTTGACAGATGTCTTATGGCTATGCACAATCTCAAGGCAGAAAGGAGGACACACAGGAAAGTTGGAGAGGGTAGAAAGTAAGGAAAAGATTCCAAATAGCATGTGGCTGGATAAGGAAGGGCTCGTTAATCATCCTTATAAACACAGATGGACAGATTCAGAGAGATGCTTGGTTTGCATTTGATGAGTTGTTAACTGTAATGGTGCACAATATGCTTGCAGATGATCATTTATAACATGCTCATTACTTTATTAGGCTGCAGTTGACTTGTTTCGAGAAAAGGAACCTGTGGTATGCATACAGATGAAATGGGTGTGGGGCCATCCGGGAAACAAAACAACCAAAAAAAGTTTTTCACAAAACTGCAAGTTTCGGTTTAGGAAGAGGAAGTGACATGGCTTGAGGAGACTTCCAAGGCAATGGCTGTGACGCATTCTGTCTGTTCGTTATGCAGAAAAGATATGGTGTCCTTTCAGTGCATGTGAATTTCTCATAAGTGTAGTTCCTCTGAAAGTGTTTTGCATGCAATACCTGACTTTTTGCTCAAAGTGAAACTGCTGTATTAGTACTTATACCTCTACAGCATTAGATTTCTACACATGTAAAGGCTTAATGTAATGCAATAAAGCATTGCTCGATTCAAGTGCAAGTGCAATTTGTCACATAATATTGATTATCTCAAAATATAAATTCAACTCGTTCCTCATTCTATTAAAGGCAAGGCAAGTTTATTTATATAGCACATTTCATACACAGTGCTAATTCAAAGTGCTAAATCAAAAAATTAAATAAAAATCAAGGTTATGTGAGGTACGTACAATGGAAGTAAATCAGGCCAGTTTTTAGAGGATTTAAAAGCACATACATAATTATCTTCTGTTAAAACTTGTGTTGAGCTGCAAATCTGTTTAAATCAAGTCATTTTAAGGTTTTACCGATTTAAGTGTTGTGTCATCATGGCAGCAAACTGCATGCAAAAGATTAGTTAGCCATTTTATTTTGCACACTAAAATCAGGTTTCCATCTGTATTATGTTTATGTCTTGTGGCTATACTATTGAAACAGGGAGTATTTTAACATTTCTGAATTGGCCCCATTCACTCCTATTGAAAATCAACATTATGCCTCAAATGCTTTCGATTAAGCTTAACTTGTACTGAACCCAGTATATTCCCTTAACTGCTCTGCATTCGGTTAACTCACTTTCCCATATAATCCTCTTTAAAGTTTTAAGGTACAACATTCACCAGACTTGTTTGTTAGCATTCCCTTCCAATACTTTTTGAAAGTCAAGGCTAAATGAAAAAGTTCATTAAGTTCACAAATTGCTTTCAATGGCAAACCCATGACGGGCCCTCGTGATCATAATGGGTACATGTGGCCCCTGTGTTCTGGGGTAATCTCCCTTGCCCCATAATCTAATCTGCTCCCTGTACAACTACATAATGTCATCTGGGCCCAGTTCCTAGACTCATTATCCTGATTGGGCTACTAAGGACCTATATCACTAGTCCTTGTACTCATGGGAATATCTCCAGGGATGTGGAGGGGCATGTTACCACATCAAGCCACTAAGTACTTCAGAGAGTCTTGAATATTGATAGCACGCCTCAGATCACACTGTTGCATGATGTGCTTTGCAAGGGAGATTAAATGAGATCACCTCCAAGGCCTCCAAGGTTTTTGTAATCCTCCGCCACATTGAGATGGTAAGTATGAGCAAGCGGAGCAGTGGGATGTAGAAGATGAGAGCGAATGCAGTACACAAATTGCTCATTGTGCTGAGTGGGTTGGTGAAGAGAAGGGGGACACAGCAGGTTGAGGGTCTAAGGTTACCAGACAGCTTTGTCTGATCTCCTGCAAATATGCGGAGGAGGGGTTTCTCTCCAACCCAAAAAGCTATGGAGAATAGAACAGATTTTGTCACAAATTGATGAGCAAGATTGGCTAAAGCAGCTTTGTTGGGTGAAGGATCCTAAAAAGGACATTGTGCCACCAAAGACAGGATGGGCATTTTACAAACTGACGATCCTTCATTTTAAGGAGATTGGTTCAAATTAAAACATTTAGATTTGAATCCTAATTTAGCATGATGTAGTCCTACTGTCCACCTTGAGTATTAGGAAATAGATGGTTATCTACCCATTATGGGTAGGGTCATCAGTAAAGGTCATGCTGTCTCTGTGTGTGGCTAGTATGCATTAGCTTCAACCACCAGAAGCACCATACATGCATACAAAGCCCATAATGACATATTTCACAGTTGGTTAGCTTTTTTGTTTGGCCTGTGAACTCTTGTGTTCGTTACGTAACCCTTTGCATTGTCTTCAAGAGTCCTAGTAGTGTGCACAGTGTAAAGATGACATTGTTTTGCTACAGAATTTGGTACATGGACAAAAACAGTGTACGTGGTCAAATGTTCTCACTCGAACAATAGATCCAACCATTGGTTTAAGTGTGCATTAAAGCATCGAGTTCCTAGAACACCCTCCTCCCAGGTTTATAGCGAATACATGCAAAATTAAACTGACTCGTCAGCCATTTTTCTTTCCTCTGCTCTGGGTTATTTACAGACATGACATTCTGTGCAGTCATCCTGCCCGTGGTTCAGGTGGAAGTTTTTAGAGGATGGGTGGGACTTGGGCACTTCTGCCCAGTGCTGGGCACAGTGCCATGGCTGGGGTGGAGTGGGGCTGGGCTCAGTGTGATTGTAATGGCTTCACAGCAGGAATTCTGCTTTCTCTGACTAAAACATTTTTTCCGTTCCACACCCCTGGCCTGCTACCTTATAACTAGAATATATGTTAGATGCCAAGAGTGCATAGGCTTGGCTGACCCACTTGCCATTCAGGATACGCACCAGCTAGTTAATTGGGAATGATGTTAAGCAGGGATCTTATGAGTTTTATATGTGCACCTGTGTTTATGTTTGAGAGAAGATTAGTACAAACAGAAGTTAAAAGATCTAGGTAATCGGTTAACAATTTTAGGTCAGATTTTAAAATGTCATTTTATGACCTCCCAAAAAAGTAATATTTGATTGTTTTTTTTTTTGGTTTTTTTCGGAAAACCATATGAACCCAAAGTAAATGTAATAAGTACATTTCTAGGAACTTGATGCATATGCTTTGAGTACATTTAAAAAAAAAAAAAATGTTGTGTACACTCTTCACACCATTTAACCAGTTATCTGTATGAATCAGTTCTATCCACTTAGCATGTTTCTTTTCTGATTTTTACTGTCAGCCTCCTGTGTGAGTGGTAGAAACCATGCTTTGGTGCATCTCTCTCTCACTCAAATATGATAGGCTGAAGTTTTGAAGCTCCCTGGGTGTTTCATCATGCACTCATCCACCCTTTTGCAGTCATCCATCTCTCCTGAAGCAGCCCTCACTGACGAAAATACAGTTCTCTTATTTTTCTTTAATTTGAAGAAGAGCATAGAGTTTTTAGCTGCTATAAAATCCAAAACACAGCTAGGACTAGTTAACTCACCATTGATTTGGTATTGGAGTTGGTACCTTTCAAACTCTGTTGAACTTATGTATTCTTTAGTTAGCTTTGGCAGAGTCTTATAAAAGCGAGTCTGTTCCTGCCTAACCATCCCCCCATTGCCCTGTGTCCTCTACGCCCATAAGGGCGTAAGGTGACAGAACTGCTGAAGCGTTGTATAGTTTGAGCTCTTTTGCTTTCCTACATTTACTATGTATGGGTGTCGATTTCTCTGTGCAGGAAGAAGGGGATCTGGAGCTAGTGTGGAGCTGTATTTTCAGCTTCCTGAAGCATGAGCCGCCGGCTTAGGGTCTCACGCAAACTCTGCGTGGGGCGCTAACACTGCGATTTGTGGGTGGGGATGTACTGTACCGAGAGGCAGAAGTGTGGGGGTGGGTACAGGGTGGGATCCGTTGTCAAAGCCCTCCATTGATGTAGGTCACTTGCTCAGCTGCATCTGCTGGCAATCTGATTTGGTGATTCTCTGCAGTAGCAGTGCATACATTTGGGTTTTTGTGATGAGGATTGAGGGGCCAACGGAGAGAGGTTGTTTTCTGCTATGTGCCAGACCCTTGATTTCCTTCCAGGCTTTTATATTGACATTAGCTCTTGCCAGTGAGATGTCTGACCCCTTACTGTCTAATAAATCTGTATGTGGAGGATCCGGGCCTGTGTTCTTTCAGGCGTGGCTGTAGGATGAAAAGGATCATTCAGTGGACAGTTATGGGGGAAGGGTTGGCTTGGCGGTTTCGAATAGAGAGGATCTTGCTGTCAGTGGTGTCATACTCAAGGTGAACCTTCAGGAACAAAATATGTTCAAAGAATAGACATCCATAAATTTATGTTTAGATAATTTACTTACCCTTGTACTATGCCCATTGAATGTTTTTTTGTCTATTTTACGGAAAACAACAACAAAAAAGATAGTCTAAAGAACGTTTCAACAGTGTAAGTCAGGGGTCACCAAACTTGATCCTGGAGGGCCGGTGTCCTGCAGAGTTTAGCTCCAACTTGCTTCAACACAACTGTCTGCAAGTTTCAAGTATACCTAGTAATACCTTGATTAGCTGGTTCAGGTGTGTTTAATTAGGGTTGGAGCTAAACTCTGCAGGACACCGGCCCTCCAGGACCGAGTCTGGTGACCCCTGGTTTAAGTCAATGAAAGTCAGTGACACCCAAAATAACATTGAACCCCACTGACTTTCATTGTATAGACAAATAAAGCACTCAGGCATTTCTGAATGAAGAAAGAAATTCATACAGGTTTGCATCAACAATTTGGGATGAACTATCCCCTTTAATTTTTGCATCACTCAAGAATGTAAACAGAGCCTCAAACAGCTTTGACTAATGTTTGAACGTTTTTACATGGCTGACAATAGAGGAAACTTGTTCAAGATTAGCTTTCATTAGCAATTTTTGTTAATAGCCATTTAATTTATACTCTTATGATAGTATAAAAATAAAATTTAGCTCAGCGTCCTGACATTTAGCAGGATTTGTGTCTGTACATGAATGTCAGAGCTGTGAGTGACCCCACCCATCTACCCTTGCCTGTTACCATTCACAGGCTTATGGCTACAACTGTCTTAATGGAAAATGGGGTTAAATAATTATGCTGTGTTGCAAAACAATCCTAGTGGCCTAGTTAGGCTAGGACTCATAGGAAGGTCCATTCCAAAGCTACAACAATGAGTAGGGCAATGCTGTGAGATGTGCTCTTTGTGAGGTGGGAAAATATAGAGGGGAGGGGACATAAATCTGCAGCAGTTGTGGCTGCTTCCTCATATAATGTGTCATAGACCGTGTGTGCACATGTGCTGTAGAGACTGGGAGGAGTGAGTTATGTCTACTAGGCTTGGAAGGCTTGATTGAAATGCCTGATGCTGAAGGCTCTTCCTTCAGACACAAGGCCAGTACTATTGTTCACATTTCTCAACAGCATTAAAATCCTGGGAGGAGAATGTGCAATTGAAAGGCAAGTGGTTTTTAGTGTTTTTCATTGAAGACAATAGAGGATGATAAATTAAACATAGTTGCCTTTGTCACTATGTCTTTGGACAAGTCTGGCCCAGTCCTAATCGTTGCATCTGACCTAGCCGTAATGTCTTTGTTACACCCACATCCATTAGCATTAATCTTCAATTTCTCAAAGTCACTGTCACGAACAGAGTACTAAAAGCCTGATCTGACTCACCAAAACTCAATGTGGTTAGTCAACCCGGCACCCCCTCCCTCCATTAGCACATACATATCTTTTTTGTCTTTTTTTTCCATTCCCACAGTTGTCTCTAAATGCTGTGATCTGGGTCAAACCACCAAGAAACATTTCGCTCCATCAGCAATCTGCTCACTAGACCTTCACGAGATTAATATGAAGTTGTGTGTAATGTAGATATGATGATAATGCTGACTATTTGTTAAATTGCCCACGACTATAACATAAACCCAAACTATGTTTGTGCCAGACTTTGTGGTTTCTGGTCTCCATTGTGTGTTGCAATCTTTGTGAACTCGCTTCTTGGCAACCTCAGTTAGATGGAGGGTGTGACCTATATCTTCTCCCAACTCGGTTGCTGATGGGATTGCATACACTCCCAAAATTCCCTGCTCCTGTGGGTTAGTGATGAGATAATCTCGGCAAGCATCTCAGCCCTGGTGGAAAGGGGAAAGCTGAGTTGTTGGCAGAAATTCCCCAGTTTGCTGAGAGAAGCTGAGAACTCTCTTGCAGACAGTCTTGGAAACTTTGCGATTAAGAACCGGCCTGTCTGGCTCTCCAGTGGCCCAAAGCAGTCTCGTCATTAACACTGAGGGCTTGAGCTGGCAGACTTCTGCATGACCCACCAGGAATAAATTACAACCTGCTGGTAAGTGCTGCAGCTACATTTGTGGTGCCATTTTGGGGATCAGGCTTGTTGTGCTTTTCCACAGATAACAAATCAGTGGTAGACCGGAGGCTAGGACACAGTGTGCCCCTGATTCAGAATGTCTGATCTAATTGGGATCACCATCAACATCGGGTTCTAATACATATTATATTGAAAGCTTCATGTCTTGGTCTAGTTTACATCTGTATTTGTTGTATCGTTTTTGCTTTGCCTCCGGCTAAAGATAACTGAAGGCACATGTGTACTGTCTGTAAGACTCTTGGCCAAAAAATCTTGTAAAAACTAGATCTTTACAGTTGGAAATAAGCCTTTTATGCTAATCTAAGATCAGTTTACACTGTCCCGGTCCTGACCTTCATTACTGCAAGTCAGAATTAACAAATAGCACAGAGTTTCTCCTGTCCTCCATTTTATGTGGACATTGTGTGAAGTCTGCAAGGGATATGTTGGTTTGGTATCTAGAGGATGAATTCAAAGTCTTCTCCTAATTACCTAATTAAAATGTCTTCTCAGTCTTATTTGTAAGACCTCCCACTGGAGATCCTTACTGCCTTTCTCACGTAGTGTCTGGCTGTCTCCATCCCTACCTACATCTCAGCCTGCGTAAGTGGCCTCACGGTTGAAGAAACCTGAGGAATTTTATCTCACCCGCACAGAGATGCTGGTAGCGCTTGTTGGAACAGGTGAGCGACACCAAGTCTCCTGGATCGACATTCAGTCTGTACTTATGTTGCTCAGATAGTGTGGTCCGATCAGATGTCTGTGGCATAGACTGTTCACCTCAAAAGGCCCTTTTCTCCTGTTACCTACAGATTCAAGGCAATCTGAAGTTGTTCATTCTTCGGGCCCTCTATGAAATCGAGTCGTGGATTTGCAATGTGTTTTTGTACTTGAGAGAAGATTTGAGCAAGAGTTTATTTACTGAACCCAGTGGCCCCAAAAGAGAACTGTTATGTAAAGCTGCTGTCTGTGACATAATGGTATCGCCTCGGAAGGGAAACACTGTTGCTCGGCTACCTTCGCTATGGGCTGTCCGTACTAGCAACTGTGATGTAACTGCTGCAAAGGGTAACTGGGTCACTGTGTTCGTTAACATAGAGGTCGAATCTAAAGCTCTCCTAATTACTGGCCCCTGTTGCGAAAAAGACTTGGGCACATGCAGTGCTGGTTGCACCACACCAAAGAGGGTGTAGCTCATCAGTGTGAAGCCATGCCAGTGCCCATGCAACACAAACCACTTCAAAAAAGTCTCCTTTTGTACAAGTGCCATGCTGTGAATAAATATATTGACCACAGGCAAGGGGATGAGTAAAGGTTACATACATTTTGTTGTGGGTATTTGCATGAACAGTTTGACACAGTTGCAACATGGGTTACGGCCTCACTATTGTTTTTCCAGAGGGACAAAAAGAGGAAGTGTCCTCAGTGTCCCTTTTGCATGGTTTTTGACGTGATGGATAGAGCCGCAGCAACTTCCATCTGTTATGAAACTGTTACACACTGGACAGTGCAACCTTTTTACATAAGCCTACTTCAGAGCCACGTCAAGAGCACCCTCGCTGGTGATAATAATATTCCTGGAACCATGTCTCACTTGAACTTTTAGTCATGGTCAAACCATGCAAGCAGAAATTTTTAAGCACGGCAGTTGCAAATGGTCTTGTCTGTAAGGTAATGCTTTGTGTAACAGGTTCTTTTGAGTTATATGCTAGCTGCCCAGTGCACTAGCCTTTGCAGTGAACTGCAAACGGTGCAATTGTTGACAGTTTCCTGTAATTAAAACAAAGCTATGAATATTAGATGGGAATGTATAAACTTGCTGAATCTACTAAATCTTCAATTGTTAAAGCTAAAAATTAAAATGAAACCTGAAAAATAAAACCTAGTTGAATATATTAATAAATACTCAAATGTATAGTATATAACTGATAATAAAATAACTGACTGCAAAGAGTAGAATTGTAAACTTTTTTTTGTTTTACTGCTTTGCTCTCAGAAGATTTAGTCTAACACCAGCGCATTGTATTGATGTCACTATTCACACCTTTACATAGCCTAGTTCTGCTCGTCTCTGTTATAACCTGTGGAATAGTCATAATATTGCAACTCTTAGCTTTACTGTGAAGCTCCTCACCACTCATAGCTCACACTTTACAACCTTGAGTTCCCACAGACTCTTTATTGTATTAATTAGACTGTAAATTACAGGTTGGCTCCTGTCGTTGCTGAAGGGAGAATCTCAGACCATCCACTGCTCTGTCCCCATTCCTATTACGCTAATGTTAGATCTTGTGTATTTGTTTATATGCCACAATCATGACTAGATCCACAATCATGACTAGTTTAAAAAAGGTCAAACAACAGTGACCCTCTCAGATTAGGTCTTGTGGGTGTGGCATGTTTGAAGGTTAGTGGATTTAAATTGCAGCTTTGTATATTTACGGGATGTTTGGATGGACTTGAATATGTATGTGGCAAATTAGGAGTTTTTGTACCAATGAGAGCGCTAAGAAGTTTTTTGCTTTACTTGGAGTGGGAGTGAGTGTTTGTGTGTGAGTAACTGTATATTTTTGTGCGTTTCATCACGTGGGAGGATGTATAATATGACAGATTCAAGTGAACCTACACAGACATTGTTGTGGACACAAAGCTCATTCACACACAGACTATATTTTGATGTGTGTGAAGGTTTTATTTGTTGACATATAGCAATGTGAGGTGCATATGTCATCACATTACTTTTTTGTATGTTTTTTGTTTCAAATGGTGCGACCAGGTCTGTCTGAAAGTGAGTGACAGGTTATAGATTTAGATAGGGGCAGTCTAGACTCACTCTGCCTCGTGTTTCTCTCGCTTTCTCAATCTTTTATAGAAGGGGGAAGGGACCCCAGCAAAGCTGTCGTCCCACACATAAATTTGGCATCACGTATATGTTTTGTTTTAAGTTGTTTTCCATTGGGGTCTTAAGGGGAAACCACAAAACAAAGGCAGCAGCAAAAAGATGTCTGGATCTCTGTGTACTTTGCCTGTTCGATCTAATATAACCAAGTAATGACTGAGATGTCTGGCTTTTTTCTTTCCCGTTCTTTGCCTTTCAAAATTATGAAAAGTGCAGTCACAGAACCCTCACAATACTCAACGGTGGTTTCTGGCGGCGCTGCCTAAGGGAGGGAAAACTGCTGTTGAAAAGCTGGCAAAATTAGTAAAGCAATTCTCACATTTGTGGGGGAAGACAACCAATGAAACTGAGCTAAAATACATGCTGTATCTGACGTGTGCACAAAGAAAGAGGGCATTGGTACCGCATATACTTGACTGTGAAGAAACCACACCGAGATATCTGGTCCCATCTGGCTTTGTGTAGATTTGTGTCTAAGCCCACTTTTATTGCCGGAAGGGGAAGGGGTAGGGTATAATTTCCCATGCTTTTGGCTCACTGCTAGTTTTGTGTTTGAGTACAAGCTGGGGCAGGGTACCGTAGTAAAGACTGTTAACCTGCCTAATTAAACTGGCTGTCTGGCTCTGCAACATGTGGTTGTAATGGGGGGAAGAAAAAATACTTTGCAAGGTCGTTTCGAGATGTGTGCCAGGTCCAAATAAACCAGTGAGTATGTGTTTGTGTGTCCATCAGTTATCTAAATAATGAGTCAGTAAATCCCATAAGCCTCTTTGGAGCAGTCAAAGTGATACATGTCCCCCTAGTATTCTCATGATTCTACAATTAGCATGATGCAATGCTTATTGGGCTAGAACATATGGTTAATTTTTAATGCAGTGCATTCTTGGTTTAATGTGTGGGCTTTTCACTCAGCTTAGTGATTTAAAAAAAAAAAAAAAAAAAAAACTTTTTTGCAGACTTTTGCTTCTATAGGAGAGGATTAGCATGCTCTCATGAGCCGCTTCTAAATAGTTTTGCCACATCAGGTCTTTCACGTCTGGTTAAAGACTGCTCATTTTGGGATTTAAAAGCCATCCGTGGAAGGTAAACCCTTGCGTGACCTGGATCTGAAGGGTCTGGGTCATTCAATGTTGTTTGTAGTGTGAACTGGTCTTGATTCTGTGGTGGTTTAGCTGCTCTAGAGTGTGAACATGGATTGTATGGGCCCTGTATGGCTTTTGTGCACTGTTTTAGGTTCACCTTTTCTTCAGTGAATGCTGAACGTTAGTATACCAAGAGAAACCACAAAACTGCTTCTAGATCAATTTAAAAGAGTATATTATGTCAATGAGGCATGTTGGCACGGGCTTAATGGGGGCCATGTAGAATAAAAAAGGCAGCAGTAGGACTTTCTGTGCTGAAAGACTTCATTGTCCACATAAAGGCTGGACTTGGTTCACATCAGTTGGCACCGCTGCCCCTATTTATGGCTGTTAGCGACGCATGGGGGTGTTTATGATGTGGCCTCCTTAACACCTTGTTTTGTGGAGCAAGTTTACGCATTCAAAAATGGATTCAAAGCAAAGTTTCAACAATCAAAAATTCTGAAGCACAGCTGCAACTTCTTATTTGTAGATGGCACATTGGCCTAGAATCTGTGAAGAGTGTAAAGCTTGTATAGTTTACAGTCTATTTTGAAAACATCACATATGTCTGAGTGATCATGAATGTGTGTAGTAAACACTAACAGCTGTGTGTTCTGTTTTCTCTATGTGTTTGTCACAGGAGAGCGCCCCTTTCCCTGCACCTGGCCTGACTGCAGTAAGAAGTTCGCTCGCTCTGATGAGCTGGCACGGCACTATCGCACCCACACGGGTGAGAAGAAGTTCGGCTGCCCCTTGTGCGACAAGCGATTCATGCGGAGCGACCACCTGATGAAACACGCACGCCGTCACTCCGACTTCCAGCCGGCCATGCTGAAGAGGCAGCATGGCGGTGGCAATGCCACCGTCACGAGCAGCACGCGCCCCAGCTCCCTCAGCGATTACAGTCGATCTGACGCCTCAAGCCCCACCCTTAGCCCCACCCTCAGCCCAGCCAACTCGCCTTAACCTGGCCGCACTTTCTTCCCACGGTGCCTGGGTCTCCAGGCTCATTTTTTAAATTCTTCTCTATCCATAATTTTTTTCCCCTAAAAAATTTAGCGCCATAATAAGCGCCATGCTAAACCCCGTCGCTTGCTGTGGTGTATTGTATTGTACATAACTGCTTCTTGTAGTGCAATTTTCTTGTGCAACCCCTAAAAGATAAAAAAAAACACAAAAAAGAAAATGCCTTTTCCACATGGCAATATTTACATGATGTACCATATGTCTGTATTTTTATAGCTTCTGGCCACAGCCTCTTTCCATTATGGGTTTTTGTTGCTTTCATATACAACCGCTCTGTTCAAATGAACTAAAAAGTTGAAAGGTTTGACAGGTAAAGATGTTTCTTTTTATTTAAAACGGGTGAGGGAGAGGGGCAAACATACACCTCAGGATTCAGAACAGTTTTTTTCTCCTTTAATACTCACATTGACTGCACAATACAAGCATCACTTTACTCCGAAATTCAACAGAGGTTGAATTTTGCGCCCTGCTCAGGGATGGCCTCGTTAGCTTGAAAGGATGAACATGATGAAGAGAAACATGCATTAAGAAACAGCCTTACACTTGGACAAAAGGAAACTTTGCACTCTTTTTTTGAGTTGGTTGGTTTTCACATCAGGGGAAGAAAATTCTGGGTTTTAACTCATTCAGTCTCTTCATTGATATTTTTTTTGTAAATCAGTCGTTTAACGAGAGTGGCAGAACCACTCAGCAGATACGAAGGGTTGAGGGGGGCAATTCTGTCTTGAGACTGGAAATGACATTATTTTCAGCATTGCTATATCCCGCTAACCATGTAGTCACACAGAGCTGTGTTGGCCTGGGTCCATGTTTCAAAGGGAATCCTCTCAATATAGCATGAATGTCATTATCAGTCCACTTTTACATGCTTGAGCCACCCAATGAGGAGAACATACAGCACCTCTTCTCTCGGTGGACTAAACTAAACTCCCCTTGAAAATTTGGAGGCTGAAGTTTCAAAGCAGCTGTTTCCTCAATACAAAACAGCACATTCATCAACTTCAGGGTTTTTCACTACAGTACGACACATTCAAAGGGACTTGTCTGGACGTATGCCTACTTCAGACTCAAATAAAGACAAAAAGCACATGAGCAGAATCCACCAAAGACCAAGGTGTGAACGAGAGAACAGAGAGTTTTTTTTATTCTACCCAGAGGAAGGAGGGAGGGAGGGATGTTGGCATTCTCTCAGGTAACAGCAGAAGTCCTGGCCCTCTGCCCTCCGCAGAGCTCCATCTGCAGAGGCCTTCCACTTAGGAAACTGCATCATCCTACACAGGGCTATTCATAGCACACTAGCCAGGGAGACGAGAGCCATTACAGCGGAGCTTTACGCACTCTGTCTCGCTCACTCTATCTGACAAGAAGGAGTGGGCGTATGAGAGAGCTAGATGGAGGGCCAAAGCAAAGTTTAAAAGCAAGAGATATCAGATCTACACACTGTGTCATAACCAGGCACCATGCAACAAATAGTAAAGTGACAATATGGCAGCCATATTTGAAGCTTAATAAACGGCTATTAGAAGCTGTAATTTGGACCAGTGAGACTGCACCCTGGGCAGAGTTACCCAGTAAATTGTACAGAAATCAAAACAATGTCTTGTCAGTAATCACTTGCCATTGCACCTGGTTAAGACTAGTGGTTGACCGATATGAGACCGATATGCAACTGATGTAATACCAATATTTACATAATAAAATTTAATAACAGAAATGATAAATTAATGACAATTTTAACAAATTTCAGTTAAATAATTAGTTTGAAATATCGGCTGTTGGCCAATACTTCTAATCTCATAATAGATAAATAATTGCTTGAATAATCGGCCTGGGCTGCATTTTCCAAAAGCATTGTAAGGCTAAGTACATCTTAGAGATCATTGGTGCTTATGATGCTTTTTGAAAATGTAGCCCTGAACAAAATATCGGTCAGTAAAATACTGTTATCTGCCAATACCGATAATCAGAATGGCTAATTAATGGGCCTTGCTGATCTATTGGTCTGTCAGACACTGTTATCAGCAAGTACAGTTATTCATGAAATGGCCAGATATCAGCAGATTTATCCGTCGGCCACTAGTTTGGACTCGGATTTACTACTCATTGTGAACAAGACACCACTTCGTGGTGAAAAGAGCAACAGGCCTCCATGAGAACAAAGAGCACTATCTACAGGAGGCAGGAAAGAGGGGGTTGGCCCATAGCGAGACAGATAAAGACTGAGGCTTTATCAGGAGCTGAGCACTCCAGCAGAAGAAACACCCAGTCAGCTCCCTCTCTCTCACACACGGAAACCTCCCTCCCCTCTGCACTACTCCCCTCTCACCCGCCAACAGCATCCCACAATGCATTGCAGGAGCTTAAAGAGGGAAAATGTCCTCGTCTGATTGGATAGCATCCAAGCAGCTAGCCAGGGGGGTTGTAATAGAGGAAGTTGAGGCCCAGATCATAACGGCTCACAGACAATAGGCATGATGTGGTATCAAATCAGAGTTGAGCATGTTGGGAATTTTTTAAATGACATGTTAGCAGTATTTTTTCCTCAGTTTGGCACTGTCGGCTACTTCTCAGACAAGATCAGTCACTTTTTCTTTAAATGACTGCACTTTTTCCACAAGCACAGGGAAACGCTCGCACATCCTTTTTTGTTTTACTGTTGCAGACCACTGATTTGTCAGTGTGACCACTCATTACCTCAATGAACAGCTGCTTTCAAACTTGACTCTTGTTGAAAAGGGGGCTTTAGGCATTACTACTCGGTTTGTACATAATCATACATATCAAGTGAACAATGAATTTACCGTCCTTTGTCGATTCAGCCTGCGAGGATGAAGGTTTACCGTGAGAAACTGTCGACCGGGCCTTACTCGGTCAGGCGAAAGGCATACAAGACCCTCCAGGAACTGAGGTACCGCTATCAAAACTACTGTGGCACTGCCTCATCCACTGTCTCACTTTCCCATATGCGCAATGTTCCTAAAGTGACACTTTAATATTAATTTTCCAAGCTTTCTGTGACAGTTTTTCACTTCATATTCATAAGCTCATTATTCAACACCAGCCATCTTTTCTCGTCTCATATTATCTTACACGTTTTCCTTGCCCACCCTCCATGCCCAGTTTGGGGAAACCAGCATCAGAGTCGCCCAGCCGGACGAGCGCTCCAGGGCTTGAGGAGCAGGTGGGGAGGTCTGTGAATGCCAGGCCTTGTCCCCCCTTTATCCTTCCTAACAGCCCCCATCCCCCTCCCAGGGGCCTCTCTCATAGCCCTAAAAAAAAAAAAAAAATCCACATAATCACGGCTTTCAGCTAAAGAAAACAGCCCTAATCAAAATAAACAGTGCCACGGTGGCATTATTTCTGCAATAAACCCACACGCAAAGCTGTCTAGCTGCAATTGCACCCTCCCCTGGCCTTTCAAAGTAATTTCAAATGTGACGTCAACCATCGCCATTGCGACGTCGCCAACTTTAGCTGATTTCTCCTCCAGAATTTCGCACGTCAGCTTTACTTCCAAAGCAAGCTGGCCATGTATGTTCACTGTGTGCAAGAAATTAATTTGTAGACGTTTTATATAAGTTGCTGTTCAACCGCCTTTGATTGTATCTTGCAAATACTCCCAACTGCTGGTCAGGAGAGGGTATTTCGGGGCAGAATAAGGTCGGTCTGAACCAACCTCCTCTTCATTAGTACTTCTCAAACCTGGTAAAACATGTTCAGTGAACCTCGAAAACCCAAAACCTGCAGGCAACACAAGTCTCTTGCATTTGGGTACTGGTTATATAGAGTATACACAACTAAATATATATTTTTTCCTTATAACATTTACTGAAAATATTTTCTCAATGCAAATTCACTCACAGCCCAGGTTAGTGTGAATTACATGTAAAAACGAATACATGCGTGCTTGTGTTTCTGTATTTTTCACTGTACCGATACTACTTGAATACGAAGCAAGACCATTGAACACAGGTAGAACATGTCTAGGTCATGACAAGTCAAACTGTACCTGCTACGTTTCTCGGCTTAAAACCCGTGGATGTACTCATTTTTCTTTTATTTGTTCAATATTTCTGCATTGTGTTGTATTTTGTCTGATTATTTTCTTTGTGTTCAGACCTTAGCTGTTATTATTATTATTGATATTTCTTGCGAAGTTTGTTCTTAGTGTTTCATAAGGCTTTCTTTTCTGTCTGCTGCAACGATGCTAGTAAAATTGGACACTGAAAGAAAGATTTTTGTCATTAGCGGGCTATAGGTGTATAACCACCAAATTTGAAATCATGGAGGGTAAAAGGTGGTTTTAAGTGAGAAATAAGGGAAATATCCTGACTTCTCAAAAACATTGCATGAGACTGAATGCGATACACACGATCAAGTCTGATATCGCATTACCATAGAGACCACAGCATTGTGAGTAGATAGTCACATTCATGTTTTATTGTGTTGCTATTTAACATAATTAGAATTTCATCTCTGTGTTCATTTTTTCTGTCATGTATCTTTTCAAACTCATACCTCTACAAAAATCGAGAAGGTTATGATTTTTTTTCTCATGGGATGGAGTGGGGGAATTTGTGGGATTTCATATCTGAATGAATTGTAAATTTAAATACAATATTTTTTGTGAATTATCATGGTCTTACGAGCCACAGAGCATCATATTGAAAGCGAATCATCTTTCGTGAAATTCATTCTCCCAGTAAACCCACAGACCCTATTTGTTCACAAAATCCAACTAATGATTTTGATAGCATATTATTGAATCCTTCAATCCTAACATGCATGTTAGTTCAATAACGAGTGCCAAAGGCATTGGAAAGGTGATTTTATTTCATCATATACAGTGATAGTCAAGATAAATATGACCTTGTACAGTTTTCTATGAGTGATGTACGTTTTTATGTGTATGTAGCGAGGTGAATGATGTATTAGATGCGCGAGTATTTCTAATTTCCCCCCTTTGGCGTGATCTTGATGTATTATTTGTTTCTTTTAGTTATGTTTTTCTTAATTTGTCTTTGTTGTACAGAACAAATGCACATATTAGTAAAAGTGAAAGCTCAGATATTAACCTGTTCACCATCCTACGTGAAAGCTCTACCATTCCAAAGGTTTGCAATTGCATTTGCTATAAATATGCTGCTTATATCCAACCAATGCATCAAAGCTTCTTTTCTTTATGTATTTATTTTGCTCTTATAACTCTTTTTGACTGTGATATATGTATTACATGACTTTTGTTATTAGTTCAATTTGGTACTTAACCCCCCCGCACTTTGCTGTCCTTCCGACATCCTGTAAACTTCTCCATGCTCTTCTTACCTAAAGAAACAGCCATGCCACGTTCTGATACGTTCAACAGACTAGAGAAAAGACAAGATGGTTTCCAAACAAATGTGCAGTTATCAGTTCCAACATTGTCTTCCCATGCAAAATAGGGTCAGTTTGAATAACTGATGTTCTCAACGCTGATGGAGGATGACGTTTTAGTAGGATGCTATTGCCAAGGATGCTGTAGTGCCACAACTTTCTCACTTTTGGCATTGGGTGAATGCATTAGAAGAGTTGAGTTCTTGTTTAAAAGATGTTACCAAAGGCTTCAGGATCGAATTAATGAATGTTCACATCACATAGTTGGAATTCAGTCATTTGATGGTTTCAGAAAAGTGTTTTATTGAAGAGAAAGAACTGAGGGGCATTTTAACGTAATATATTGCACCCAAAACTAATTTTTAGTGGAAACAATCAAAGAAGGCTGACAGTTTTCAATATGGATATGCAAAATTGACAACGTTTGACTTGGTTGACCTCCATACACACATTTAAAAGGCTTTTTTGATTTAATATAATCGAAGAATTACATATCTGTGAATATGTCCACATACAAACATTGCCTTTATAGTCCCACCAGTTAAAGTTGGACGTTTCGGTGTGAAGATCACTTACTGGTGAAAATTACACTGTGTTTTTGCAGTTAGATGTTTCTCCAAAGAACCTATGGATATGTAAATGCCATACAGTGATTGTCTATCCAGGTAAACAAAGCAAAACGCTTCTTGAGTCGCTAGACAGTGAGCGCAACTTCAGAAATGGATATTTACGATGTCATGTGCTAACAAACATCATTTAGTTGAGGTCTGCGTAATGTTAGTCTCTTATTTGAAATGGTGGAAGGGGATTTAAGTCTTAGCCGTGGCTTAGTTTCGACTGTTGTTTATGTTTCGTCTCTTGCTCAACTCAGGAGACGCTAACTGCTTTTGAGGGCTGTGGACATTTCTGTTAGTCTGGTCGTCTGCCAAACCACGTGGTTGGGTTTGAACAACCTCACAACTGTAAAAAAAAAAAAACCCACAGGGCGCCCATTTGTCTCTGATCCCTAGGTGTCGTGACCTAGTCCCCCCTCATTTGAGGAGAATCACGCAGACGACCCCCTACCGTTCGCCGAAATTCATTTCAGATGAATACGCCGACATTTCCCATAAGATAAAACCCCATAATCGTGCTCTGAAGATCAGACACTGTGAAAGAGCCATTTGACAGACTGAACGCATCCTCGTCCATTGCAGTTTCCATGCGACTTTTCTCTCCGACGCCTGTGAAATCAGTTCGGGTGGTCGATGTTCCTGATATGGGAACAAAGTGATTTCAAATTCCTCCCTCTTCATACATACCAGTCAAACACATTGTGTGCAAACGCTCTCCTATCGTAGAGATTTCGCTAAGTGTTGTATATTGAATCGTAGTGAGGCACTAGTGGCCTCATGCAGTCCTGTAGACGTTCGCCGCGTGAACTCGACTTGCCTTCCTATTGTACGTATCCGTCTGTATTTTAACAATCTATTTGAACGACACCGTGTGATGCCTGCTCCAGTGACTACATGACGCTGGGTTTCTGTTTCCCAGCGCCTCTGTACTTTGTACAATAGCTCTTCTCTAGCAATGGCCAGTTCTGTTCTCCATAACCTCATTCAAAACAACTGCCGCATAATGAAACTGCTGTTTTTTTTTTTTTTTTTTTTTTGCAATCAACCAAATCACTACAGTGAAGTATTACAGTTGTACAGTTCCTTGAATTATTCAGATTATATTATTGTTGCTGGTCTATGGTTGCTCTGCTGTACCTTTTTATGACCTTTTATTTTTTACATGTTAGACAATATTGTGACTATGTCCTATGCAAATATGAGAATTAACAAGAATTTGTCAAATAATGTATGTTGTCTTAACTTGTATGCATGAAATAGTGAAGTTTACATTTGAGAATAAATTCATAAATAAGAAGCAATCCTCTAACTGTGTAATTTTTTAGTTTGTTTAACAAATATAATCTCCAGGTTTTAATTTTGTACAATATACATATGCTAATATTAATATATAAGATAATATATTCATTTGACGTGTAAGCATAGGCGTGAACAGCTATTTAAAATGTTGAAATAAATAAAACAGTTTATTTGTTTTATTTGACATATTTTGAAATATATTCTTAAAATAATTTATGATTCATAGATTCAATTAAATTAATTTAAATGTATTTCATTAAATATATTATGATTTTATTTATAATTTATTAATATGCTATTTGTATATCATTGATTATTTAAAATATAAAACACTTAATTTTTTAATATAAAACCTTTGATTTGGTTGAATTTATCAGCTTTTTTTCCCAGTGGATATTGTTCGTATATTATTTGAATAAATTATTGTAATTACACAATTATAATTGTATAATTAAATATTCAATTATTTTTAATTATTTTAATTATACATAAATGTAATGTTTTATTAATTATACCATTAATTACTTATTAATAATTCATGATGATGATATTATTATTATTATTAATATTATAAAAATCATTTAGCTATACACAGACGCGCGCGCACACACACATACATACATACAATATTTAAAAAATATATATTACATTTTTATATTTACTTTAGTTTATGTTTAAATAAACTATTATAAACAATTTTTTACCTAACAATCAATTAATTCAAATAATTGTTGTAATTATTATTATAATATCATCCTGGACAGGATGACATCTAGATTTACACTGTCAAATATAAATCTTTTTTTTTTTTTTTTTTTTTTTTTTTTTAGTAAAAGCTGTCAAATAATTATTCTCATCAGGCTACAAAAATCCATCAAACTATAAAGACTTGCTCATTTGTATGCTCAGTAACTTTACATTACAGAATCTGAGACTGTACTTCTTAAAGTTATCCGTGACATGCACAGTATTTGGCAGCCCTGAGCGCACTGCGGTCCCTGGCTCTGATTATCAAAAGCTTTGGCACGCAGAGCACAATTCTAGGCAGATTTTGCATCACAAATTCACCCGAACCCTTTAGCGCACAGCCAATGGCTGCACTTGTTGCTCAGCAGGATGCCAATAAGAAGCGAGAACAGAGAGACGCCTGTAGAGTGGAATAATGCGCTCAAATACGTCCGTCTGCAGGAAGTACACCTTGTTCTTGGCATTAGTGCACTCATGCAAATATTTACTGTAAGTGATGCAGGGACATGTCAACAGAGACCACAAAACAGGTGGCATTTGTGTCTTCTGTCTAGTCATTTGCAACACTGAACAAGGCCTGTGTTGAATAGAGGGTCAAGATGGTGAGATATCAAAGGAGCAATGTGGCTGGCACATGTGCGTTGCGTCATACGCTATGTGTGTAAAGTGATATATTTAACACAGAAAAGACTGTTTTGAAAATCTGGACCACTGCAATATCAAATAAGGGCCGATTTAAAACTAAAGAATGAGTGGCCCACATTTTGTCCCATTCAGTTATGTAATGAAGCAACACTTTCAAAATTCACAACCACCCACTAACTGGCCTGTATTTCTCTGGTTATTCTCATTTTCAGGCCTGTTAAGAAGAATGAAAATGCTAAAAATAGGCTGAGATAGAGCTGGTGTGTTCCTCACTCTGCTGCTCACCTCCTGTCGCTCTGTCTGTCCACGATAAACGTTTTTTTCTCTTTCTGTATCGGATACATGCACTCAGTTTCACATTCCCTTGATTTTATGTCCCATTAACATTGCCAGTGGGGTAAAAAATAGAAGGGACAAAAAATATATTATCATTGCCTGATGTTTTTTTTTTTTTATGGGAATGGAAATATAATTCACAGCGTAAAATAAAAAGGGAGGTGAGATTAAATGACTAAAATGAATCTGAAAAGGAGGGGATGAAAAATAAGAGGCCTTGATGATGTAAGTCAAAAGGGAAAGTAGTTTCAGCGGTGGAGCAACTAATGACTAATTTATATTTATTCATACTAAAAAACGACTTAAAGCAACCGTATGTAGTTCTGTGTATTTTTGTGACTGTAGCGCTCTTTACAGTCAAGTGTGTGGAATTCACAGTCGTAAATATCCAACTCTCATAATTACAATGGATCGCTGTGCACGTGCACATTGCTGCCGTAAAGCAATCCGCCATTTTCGTGGAATTTCGTACCCGCTCACTAGTTACAAACTCCCAAAACAGACGGTTAAAGGGACTGTGAGAAGAAAACAGAAACCATGCGCTTTATTAGAAGTCAGTGTACTATGAGAAGATTTTAAAACTGAGATTTCAAGGTTAAAAAAAAATTACATACAGTTGCTTTAATAACGTTTTATTTTCAAGACATTAAATCTACAAATTTGACTTTTTGCCTTATGATATGAGTACAGATCTGACAATAAACAGGAACATGAATATTAATACTGAAATCAATAACATGCTCATCGGAGAAATCCGGGTTACTGTATGTAGCCTATGAAGTGCGTTTTTAATGTATTTTTTAAATAAATCAATAGATCCATATGTAAGTTTTGCACCACTTGTACCTTGTATGTCCTGGGTCCAGCAGTCAATCAGACAGAAAGACGACAGAGAAAGACAGAGAGACAGGAAGACACTTCATTCATTTCTCTCCCCCTCAGTGAGTGATCATACTGCAGTGGGAGCCAGTGAGTAAGAAAGACAGACCATGTGAGCCCAGAGAACGAACTGTTCCTCTGCTGAATGTGCAGTGTGTGTGTGTGTGTGTGTACAGTGACTGCTGCTGGGTGGAGGGGTAAGGGGAAAGATTAAAGAGACACTGTTTTCTTTTTCTCTCTCTCTTTCTCTATCTGCTTTTGGTTTTCACCAGCTGGGATGCTAAATGGCAGCCTGCGGTCAAATGAAGTGAGGCCGGCAATCATTTGACAAGCATTTAATTCAGTTTTGTGGCACAGAGTTTAAAACAGAAACGGGGTGTATAAACGGCAAATATAAAATAAAAGAAGGTGTGTGTGGGAGACAGAGAGAGGCAGTGAGATAAAGAGTGGGTGAAGCCGTGTGGTTGTGCTCAGTGATCAGTACTCGAGCTTCACGAGCTCAGACTGTGAGTGGGCGTCTCTGTAGGTGCCGTCGTGGTGTGAATCTCCTCTGTCCCTCACGTACTCCAGCATGGCAGGGAGGAGGCACCGGGTGCAAATGTGGGTCTGATTCTGATTATATTCTTACCCACTTTTACCCACTTCCTATCTGGTTTAAGAAATCCTAAAACGATGTAATGCAAGCAAGACTGGCATAAATTTGCAAAGTGAATTAGCTTACTCTAGATAATTCAGCCTATTAAAGGCGCAGTTCACCCAAAATTAAAAATGTACTCACCCTCAGTCCATCCAAGATGTAGATGAGTTTGTTTCTTCACTGGAACAGATTTGGAGAAAATACATTCCAAGACATTAATTGATGGACTGGAGTGGTGTGGATTACTTTTGTATTATTGTGATGTTTTTATCAGCTGTTTGGACTCTCATTCTGCCGGCACCCATTCACTGCAGATGATCCATCGGTGAGTGTATGTACAGTAAGTGATGTATTGCTAAATTTCTCCAAATCTGTTGCAATGAAGAAACAAACTCATTTACATTTTGGATGGCCTGAGAACATTTTTAGCAAATTTTCATATTTGGGTGAACTATTGCTTTAAGCAGGAAACTCTTTTATATTATGAAAAACAAAAAACAAACAAAAAAAAAAAACAGTCAAGACACATGAAAATATCATCCGTTAATAATGTACATTACTCTGTACTGTGTTGTTACTGATAATTGAAATGAAGCTAAAATAAAATAAATTATAAATAGTAGATTATTTAATTTACCAAGTTAAAGTTGAATTAAAATTTAAATGAATAAATAAATAATAATTTATTTAAATAAATAAATTAAAGTTAAATAGAAATATTAAAACACGAATAAACTAATAAATCACAAAAGCACATACAAATATGAATAAAATTATTAAAATAAAGATGAATATGTTAATTTTATAATATTAATAAATATTGCAACAGTACATAATCATTATTAAAATAACACCGGTGGATTAGACTTTAATTATTATTTTAGTATGTAAACAAATCTAATTTTTAATTTTGGTGTTCTTACTTCAGTAAGTAGGGTAGAACTTTATTTTAATGTGTCCTTGTTACACCTTACATGCACTTACTATTATAATGACAATAATTTATGCTTAATTACATGCAAACAACCCTAAATCAAACCCTAATCCTAACCCTAACCACATAGTAAGTAAATGTAGCTAATTAATATTACTCTACTTAAATGCATAATTACACTGAAACAAGGACATCTTAAAATAAAGTGTAACTAAATAAATAAATTAAATACCTGGAGAAAAAAAATTGTGTAAAATAAGATTTCTTTTCATAGCCAAATTGTACCATTATACATGCCAAATTGACCAAAAGGAAACATTATCATTCTATCAACAGAAAAAAAAGTGTTTCTTTATAGGGCTGAGTTTAAGCCGTCCTGGATGAGACACAGTGAGCAGGGAACATCTTTCCCTGGGGACACACAGATCACAGACACACCTCAACTAACATTTATAATCTGAACAGGCCTGTGTACAGTATATAAGACGAATGAACAGGTTTATGGGAGCACAAAGTTTCTTAAAAAAAAAAAACACTTCAAACTTCTGGATCAAAGCAGACTTCGATGCAATGTTCTTTCATTTAAGGCACTGTAAATTATTTTCCAGTGCCTTCTACGATTGTTGTACAAACTCAAAAAGCTCAACAACCTAAAGTAGCTAAAATGTTACAATTTTGGTAAGGATTTACCGTTCCCGATCAAAGAAAGTCTCAAGCAAATTTCTCTGTTTAAATCTTTCATCATTTGTCTATTAGTATTTGTCTTTCACCTATTAAAATTGCCTAGACTGATTGAATATTTTGTCTATTAAAACTGCAGCTTTGTTGAAGATCTAAAGGTAAAAGCATTGCTAAAACAGCAGTGATCCATTTTCCATGCTGTTACAGTCAGTCCTCTTGTTTTAATTTAAATGCTCAATGATCTTGGCAGAAAATAAGCATGCATATTTATTAGAAGCTTCATTTCCTCTTTTTGGTCTCATTATGTCAGACCCAAAACAGACACCGCTGTTACCAACATGAAAGTAAAGATGATAATTAGCGTTTCTGATAAGGGCTTTTGTTGGAAAATTGCTTCCATACAAGTGGCAACACAGATCACAGGGTGTGTCTCCATCTTGGGGCTTCTCCGGTTTCTGCTAAAAGAGCAAAGCTGTTGATGGTTTCAATTGCAACCATAAATCTGGCGGACACACAAAAAAGAAAAGACAGTTCTTGTTTTCTTTCTTTGCAGTGTCTCACTGTCTCTTTCAGAGAAAAGGACCCTCCCATCAGTGAGTATTTTGGTTGTTTCCTTTCTTTGCTCGTCTACAGTACATCGCCTACACAGGGTCGGCTGGTTCACCTCTACAAAGACCTTTATGTTCTCCTTCACTCTTTCTAACATTTTATGTTTGATTGGCTACACAGACAACTAGTGTGCAAAATAGGACGTGAAAAGGATAAAGATACTTATAAAAATGTTATAGCATCATCTAACAGGGCTAATGGCATCATGCCAACCTGCTAACCCTTGCACTACAAGAAAAAATGTGACAAGAAATTGCTTGGGAACCTGGTTAGGAAAAAAAAAAACAGGTTTACATGAAAGAGATATATTAGCTTTTAGCATACTAGCAGGGTTAATGTAGCCATGCTAACCTGATAACCCTTGACTACTTGATATAGCTGAATAGCTTAAAGAAAAAATACAATAAAATGCACGGGAACATTGGGAACATCCACAAAAATACATGTTTACATGAAAGAGATAATTTAGCTTTTAGCTAATGCAGCCTTGCTAACCTGATAGACCTTGGCCCCATGCTGTAAATATCTTACAGAAAAGTAAAACACAAGAAAATGCTTGAGGACATGGTTAGAACAAAAATGCAGGTATGCATGAAAGAGATGCAGAGTTTCCGTGTGCTAACTGAGCTAATGTAGCTATGCTAACCTGATAAACCTTGGTCCCTTGCTGTAAACAGCCTACAGAAAACATGACAAGAAAGTGCTTGGGAAAATGCTTAGGACTTTTACATGGTTTACATGGAATATTTTACACATTTTAGCTTTTAGTACACTAACGGGCTAATGTAGATATGCTAACATGGTAAACCAGCCAACAGAAACATTTTGATTTTGTTAGATATTGTATAATTGTTGTTTTTATTATTTATCACTATTTTTTTAAAAGCAAGCTATTCAAGGCTGCATGTTACCTTGAAATTACAGCAGTCAGTAGAGTCAAGACTGTAAAGTGTGAACTACGTACAATGGTACACTATCGCTGCCTTGTGCTGTTATGTACTGTAAGGCACAATAAAGCATTGGCTGCAATGTCACAAGACCTCTAGTCCTAGAAACACATGACAGCATGCCATGCCCCAGCTGAGCTCAGTACACTTTCTCCTTCTTCCTCTCCACCAATGCAGGAAAGACGTGGACCACAAATAAAATGCGGCAAATAACTGCATGTCTCTCTCTCCTGTTTTATTTTTCTTCTCACATTTTTCGCATTCTTTTGAGAAACTGTAAGCCGCCAAACAGAAAGTCAGATTATTGCCGAGAGACTTCTGAGAAAAAAAAAATGTGGGCAGGGTGATGTTTTGAAGAGAGCTGTGCACAAACGCAAACTAGGTCATGGGAGAGCCGTACAGGGGCCGTTCTGCTGATTGATAGATGACAGCGTGTCTTTGCATCTCTGTGCGTGCTGCTTTGAACGGAGATGAGTTCACGTGCCTCCTTGAAAAGAAAAACATCTTTCCCCTCCTACTTACCCCTCGAGAGGTCAGGGCCCTACAGGTATGTCAGTAGTATTTTGGTTTTCATGTTCAGAACATAGTACAAGAAAAGGGCTCAGATGTTTCTTCAGAGAAAAAGATCTAAGTAATCTCACACATGTGTCTTTGAGAGTTTCAGAAGAGATAACATCTCACATTATGCTTGGGTTTGCCAAGTTTCCAATCAAGCGCCTTCAATCAAACATCAGAGATTTGAAAATGAGCTCAAACACCTCTCAAATAAAATGTTTGCATGCATGTTTTTTACGCACAAATATGGTACAAGTTCCAACAATCGTGTGCTTTTGATAAACAAGCAGAAGCAGTGCTACACTATTATATGACTTGGTGAATTCTGACAGCATTCCCATGAATTGTCATGAAAGGCAAACATTAAAATTACTGAACAAAAAATCAAAAGGTTAAGTTTTCAAGTTTTCATCTCCAACAAATGACAGACCGGAAGTTTTTCATTTACAATGGAAGTACATGGAGTTCCTGATCATATGCGTAAGTGTAAATTTCGGGTCTGCTTTAGACTTTGGATGCGTTGAAATGTTTTACTTTTTGTGACTATATGAGGCCACCAGACCGGTTGTGATTCTAATCCAAACTTCTTTGCAATTAGGAGTGAAATTAAATAATCATAAGCTAATGTTGGAGATAGTAAATGCGGCTTTAGGGTGTGTGATAGCAGTCCGTGTTGGTGTTGCATAGTGCTTCTGTATGATTATAAGATAAAATAAGGGCACAGAATGACACTGTTGAGACTCCTATAGTGCCTTCCCACCCTAAGACCACCATGCCTAAATAATAAAAAATTAGGTCACTCACTATTATTACTACATTTAAATAAGTTTACTACTTGATACTGTTAAGAAGCCGCACCTACCCCAGTCTCTTTGAAACCCACTGATAAAACTATGGTGAACAAGTTGCTAAGTTATTTTACATCTTTATGACAGCTGGAACATAGTTCAATTCTTGAGACAGTGCCCTAGTTTCTGCATCAGCAGAATTATATCTTCCATACCATGTGCCGTCAGTAAAATGTGTGGGTGTGTCTGTGATCGTTTTGCAAAAACTTGAGAGTATCCTGTTTCACGGCAGTCGTAAAAAACATCTCACACATGATGCAAATGACATTTGTCGATAACAGATAAGCCACCGTCGCGTTTTGCAATTCAAGATATTTCGCAGTCTCAAAGGGAGAGGGGCTTAAAATATGCATGACTAAAATTTTAAGGGTGACCCAAATCATAGAGTTATTCACCTCCCGTTCTTTAAAGTGACCTGATTTGCATTTTAAGTCCCGGGCCTCGAAAATCTTTTGTGAATAGTATGCAAAGAATGTCCGTCTTAAGTGAACATGCAAAACAATAGAGAGTTCATTGTCAGGGCGAGACTTTTCTGGCAGATGTTAAACAGGTGACCGGTGGGGCAGCTGTTTGGTGCTGTGTTTCATGCTAATGCCATGGTCCACGACTGACAGCAACTACTGCAGGGATATAAAAGCCGGACACTGCTAGACGGGCAGTTTTATACTAGATTCTATTCTAGTTTTGCGGACTCAATCATATGAGAAGTCAGACAGTCTAATGTGGGTGTTGTATACTGTAGCCTGAAACAGCAGCCGAGGGCGCAGCTCAAATTACAGAACGTTGAGGAAAAACACACACGCAGACATGCAAGTATGATAGCACACAGGCACACACCTTTCTTCCACAGAAACAATTAAAAGAACCACACAGACACCGTATTTAACAATAAACTAATCTTATTTTGTCTCTTTTTCTCCTGCTATTTACATTGGTACCTAATGTGCAAATTAATAATTTAAAGTAGTGTAAAACTCTCAAATGAATACAAAATCATATTTTACAATTCTAAGACGGTGAGAGTCCATGAGCTTGTCGAATATAAAGGAGGGAGAGGAAAAGCAGGAAGATGGGAAGCGAAAGACACACATGATTGTGGAGGTGTAGAAACGTGGGAAGAGAGAACAAAGCAGTGGACATCCTTGGCCAGGAAAGACAAAACACTTACAGAGACATGGCGTTGGTTACCTGGACACCGCCACACAATAAAACACAACAAGCACTGCTCTTATGGTTATCTTCTCCATGAAGTAGAAAAGCACTTGGTTGGGCCTTTGCTTTGCAGAGGCACACAAAGTGGCTAACATGCTAGTTGACTTGATTGACGCAGTTATCTCTAACATCCTCATTTTCTAGCACACAATGAGAACTAGTACATTTGTTATATTTTGTATATTTGTTAGCCAGTTAGTAGCTTAGCATGTCGTTGTCTGTGATGGTTTTTGCAGTGTTGTGATCAATATTGGCTTGTACCATAAAATGTACAATTTTACATTTAGAGATTTGGTCTGGTAATATGTCCTAACCAGTCGTGACACAAACTGACAAAGAATAAATTAATCAGAGATTTTGTCCAAACTAAATACGACTGTGTCAAGCAACATATGAAAATTTTGTCTATCGATTGATTTCACTGGGTTGCTTCACCCACAGTGCAATCTCATTGGTCTATTAAACATAAAAGATGTTCTGACTGGCTGTGAATTTGTTGTGTCTCCGAATTTTCGTTTTCATTGTACACATGAAAATTTCAGCTACTAACATTCCACATTTCACCTAGGACATTTTACACTGCTATGTAATCTATGAGAGTCAAAAACCTAAAATGCTTTCAAGAGGTAGATTTGTACCTTTAAATATCCAATTTTACATTTATAGATTTAGATGTTTCTATGTATATTATAATCACAATTGTGTGGTTAAGACTAATATTCCTGAGGACAAATGAAATGGAGGTGAAGGACCATTTTGGCACATGAGAGGCTAGCATGGCAGTGTTAGCATGAGTGCAACAGAATGTTGATGAGCAGTTGCCAATTGCTTGTAGCCAAGCTGTGTCATCAGTGAAGGTATAAAACAGTTGACAAATACACAGTTTCATAAGCTTTCCACCTTTAGTCCACTGCTGAAGCATGTAAGGGTTTGCATTTCATATATATCCTCAGGTAAGGTGGTTCTTGTAATTTAGCATTCGTGAGCATGACTGTGTTATATATTGCAAATACAGAAAGCAATGAATGGAAGTCAAATGCTTACTGTATCGGATGTCAAGTTCAAGTAGTTCACAATAGTGAGGTTTCATTTGATATCATGATGGAATGCAAACCCTCTTCCACTTTATATTACAATAAACTGTAGTATATATATATATATATATATATATATATATATATATATATATATATATTTACTTCACAAGATCAATCCAAAAGCACACTTTGATATGCCAAATATTAAATATTTTCCACCATAATAATCCCTGTACAGCAGACCTATTATAATCTTATCTATATCCCGTAGAATCATATGGGGAAAAGTAGAATATGGCTGACGTCATGAATGCATAGATAAAAGGGGGAGGGGTGACAGTTGTTACCAAACTTATTGCTTTCAAAAAAATCAGAGTGCTGAACAGTGCATCTCCCTCCCTTTGTAATTATTTGCAATGCACAGCAAATCAATGTTATTTAATATTAAGATTCCAAAGAGCTATGCTGTAAAGTATTGCATTATAATGACCTCTAAACAGAGTTTTCCCTTCCATGATTTGGGAAGCTCCATTAGAGACTGACGTATGCTTTTACATCTCTTTCTGCAGGTACAAGGAGTTTTACAACACAGACTGAGCAAAATGCACAGACGAGAGCTTTTACTCTAGAACAAGTAAAAGACTGAATTAAATCGGACATAGGACAAACAATAACACAATCTCTGGCCAAAGCTGTAAACTGATTCTGGTTGCACTTCCTGTCATTGTAAAGCAGTGTTCGTTCGCTATTGAGAGTAAAGTAACAAGAATACAAGGAGGCTGATCTTAAATATAGTAGGAAAATGTTATGCCAGTTCTTTGTATCGCTTGCAAAGTGCAAAAAGGTGGTGGTGTTGCTGTTCTTTTTCACACACATTGGGGGTGGCTATATATGTGCCCGCATTTGCAGGGCTATCCAGGTCGGTGCACCTTCACCTCTCGTTCCCTGCGTTTCAGCTCCTCTCTATAACAGTATGAGCAAAAGTACTCTGTCTCGGGCCGGCCATAGAAGGTGCAGTTCTCCCTCCTGCAACGTTTCTGCTGAAAACAGTACATTGGGCAAACACCACTCTGCCCTTTGGTTTTGTCCTGCCCCAGCCAGGCATGGGGCGCCGGGTCCTCATCTGCAAACTCCAGACAGTCCCGGATGTCGCCAGTGTTGAAGCCGTTGGTATAAGTGTGGGACTTATGTTCCCCAGGCATGTTGTACGGGAGGGTGTCTACAGCATTAATCGTACGGATACCAGACATGCGGGCTGGGCTGTAGCTCTGAGAGGACAGTGAGCGGTTTTGCTGGGGGTAAGTGGCACAAGTTTTGAGAGTGCCGACCATTGGCTTGTAAGACTCATCTTGGTAGCTGGATGACTGCACATTGACATCCCTCAGATGAATGACACTGTGCCTCTGGATAGGTGGCGTATGGCTATAGTGAACTGAAACAGGGACGGGTCCAGGTCTCTTAGCACCGTTACTAGGGGAGGAGAAAGGGACAGGGGACATGGATGATCCTGGGATGGAAGCTGGGATGGGTATTGGGATAGGGGAAGCAGCAAGCTTTGGGCTTCCCCTTTCTTGGACCTTCACAGCCTGGGAAGGATTATGGCTAAGTTGTAACACCGGTGAGCAACTCTCAGGTGGAGAGCTATCTGAACGCTCCCTTTGGAAAACACTCTCCTGTTCAGGCTTCTTTAGTGCCACCCCATTGGTCTGAGGCTTCTTCTCAGCCTCAGCCTTTCTCTTCTGTTCCTGCTCAGCACTGAAGCGTTCTTGGGCACTACTTAGGTAGAAGCTGATCATCTCTTCATGGAACTGGTGTCGGTGGCTGGTGAGCAGCAACCCAGCGAAAATGAATTTGCGCTCACCTTGCATGGCTGCCCGAAGTATGTTCAGGCTGAGTTTGACATCTGTGCTGTACTTCCAGTTGTCCAGTGTCCGATCACCCGAGTTTTTGCCTGATCCTGGCGGTCTCTCAACAGGTGAGCTACCAGAAGCACGGTCTGTAGGAGAGGGACTGGTTGCCTTTTCTGAGGAGGATGTGCTGGCCGACTGGCCTGACTCCTCTTTGCTCCCTTTTCGCGTTTTCGAGTCCTTTTTCTTAGATTTCTGCTCTCCGTTCTCTACCGTTCGACCATTTGTTGAAGTGGACTTGCTGATCTTACCATGAACAAGTCCTCCAAGGCCACCCATATTCTTCTTAAGTTTGATACCCAGAGTCTTGCTGAAGCTGCCCAGTTTGTTGGCCACTGAGTCTGCCCTTGTTTTGTCTTTGTCCTTTCGCTGCTTGTCCCTGTCCTTCTCCTTACTCGACTTGCCGTTATTGATGTTGGAGTTGCTGCAAACAGACTCCCGATCCGAGTCCATGGATTCTGCCAGAGACTGTACATCCTCACCTGCAGAGGCAGTGGGCGACTCGGGCTGAGCCAATGGAGCCTGTAATAGATAGATCAGCCATTAGGACTCAAAACTGTAGTCAACAGCAAGTACTGCTGTCAAAATTTTTAGAAAAGGGGCAAACAACCACAGTCCTGGAGGGCTACCATCCTTAAATCAATTATACCTGAACCAGTTATTTAAAGTTTTCAGGATTACTTGAAAACATAGCCAAGTGTGTTGGAGCAGAGTTGGAACTTATGTCTGCAGGAAGGTAGCCTTCAGGAGCAGGGTTTGCAACCCCTGTCAACCAATAAATGGACGACCACTTACCCTTGTTTCAGAAGGAATTCGAATCCATGTTACATTCATGTAGTTGTGCAGAAGGTTTAGTTTAGCTTCCAGTGATAGAATAAGACTAGAGAGAGAGGAGAACATAGTCACACGTCTCTTCTAGAACCTAATTTGTAGCTCAAAAGATTTATCAGCTCGAATGAGGCATTGCAAATTCTTGTCATCTCTTATGTGCCAATGAGGGGATGGAAGAAATTACAAACAATTTGAGGCATGCAACTAGGAACTCAATCAGTGCATAAATCTAGTCACCAGGGAATGATAGTTTGTATTTATCTGTCCATTATGGAGCCAATGGACTGGGGGCCAAATCATTACAGTTACTTCAGCACAGATGTTTGTTTTGGTCTATGTTCTTCCTTCTGTAAGTCATGGCTGGGGTGGTGCTGCTGCAATTTATTTATATGCTTTAATTGGCTGACCTCTGCAAAGTTACTCAGATTTGAAAGTATCCTGTACAAGTCATCTTAACCATAAGACTAAATGTAAGAATATGCAAGTGATAAAAGTTTGGAACATGTACAAGCTTAAATGACCGAATGAGTCTTTAAGATGTGTCAATCAAGCACCGATCGACCTCTATTAGGATAATATGCCCTGGTTCCATGTGCTGGGAACTTCTGAACAGATTTAGTCCAATTTAATCCCTCATATGGTAGCGATAACATATATATAGAGGCCTTCATTTGGCCTCAATTGACCTTTGTCTTAATTACCCCTCATTTTGGCTAGAACATGCTCATAAGTTATTCAATTTCTCTAAGCTTGCTGTAGGGGTGGATGGAGGATGATAGAGAAAAGAGGGGTCTTACTTTGCCAGTTTAGCATTGTCGTTGTCATCCCTCCCCCACTCCCAGTCCCTCCCAGGGTCCACCGCGAAGTGCAGCGCTAGCAGCTTGTGCTCAGAATCAGTCAGTGGGATGACGGCTGGAAGGGAGGGACAAAAAGACGAGAGGAAAGATTGTGATGTAACCTTAAAAACCAGGTTGCAACCAGTTTCCAAACAGATTGAAGCAAACAGTGGACCTAGTTTTTGACTGGATACTAGGACTAGGGAAGAGGTGTACTTGTTTAGATTACACTGCTTAGCTACGGTACTTTTAAAGGAATAGTTCACATACAAATTAAGATTCTGTGATTATGTTTGATGTTACTTATCTGTGCCATAGCCATCATATCTGATTTAGCAGGTGAAGTTTATCAGTGCATAATGGCTTAAATTTATGGGCTGTTCTCCTCACAAAGGGTCAGATTTTTCATTTTTAGGGTGGACCTTTCCCCAAAAACTGCTACAGTGGTTTGTTTCTTTCAAAGAATCATCGGTTACTCCTTCACTACAAGGTATGACAAAACTGCAAAAATGTAAGAGAAACACAAATCATATTTCCATGATTCTAACACCCATTTGACAGGAAAAACATTTCAACATTAATCAAGAGGTATGTTAACCGTAAGTTAACAGGCCTGGGTGCGGCACTCTTTCCTAAAAAGAAAATATCACGGCCTTCCATCCGTTCTAACTACTTCTCTTTTTCCCCCTTTCCCGTCACTGTATTTGTCACTGTACCTGACTAGTCTTTTTAAACCACAGGCACCAGACAGAATAGAAGGGAAAAGAGAGAGTGAGTTGAAAGAAGAGAGATAAAGAGAGAGATTCAGTTCTCGTGACTGTTGGAAAATACAGCATGTTTGAACAGAGAACGTTCCAACCCCTTCTGTCACAACCATACACTCACAAACACGCACACACTGATAGAACAAACTGTCTTCTCTCCTCATGAACGGCCTGCCATTTGTCAGGTGACTGCTGGGTAGAACACACGGTGTACCAATGATGAACATACTGCTCTTCGATGACTCATTTAAATGACACTATGTAGAGTAGGAGTGAGAGACAGTAATGAATAAATGTGTGTGTGAAAGAAAGAAAAGGTCAAGGAGAGAGAAAGTACTAGGAGAGTGTTTGTAATAGGGCTGATAAAAAGTAGAAAAAAATCAAATCGTGATATGGATGTGTAAGATTATTATACCACTAAATTTACATTCAAGATTTATGTTCAAGATACACATTTTTAACAGATGCAAGTTATTATACAAATCTACTAATATGACACAATCACAAAAAAGGAGATTACTCTCTCTTCATATATATATATGGATTGAGGAACATTTTTAAACCTATTATTAAAAAAATTGCAGTTCAAATCACAATATGTCAAAACAATCACTTTTTTTTTTAATTATGCAACCCTAGTTTGTAGAGAAGTGTACCATCTAGCCATTTTCCACTGCAAGACACGAGCATGCTTGAAGCACACTTCCTCCCTGTTGAATTTTAAATCAACACACGACTTTGCCTCCCACCCACATCTTTTAATTCACAATCCTGGTAACAAGAAGTGCCATAAATGTCCAGCTGGTCTACTGAACATACATACAATCCAAAATCTCAGTCCACCCTCTAGGAATTTCCAACTTTTATTCACTTCAAGAACATTTTGTCTTGAATATGCACCTTTCATTCAGTTTTTGTAAGTTTTCTCAAAAAACAAAGCGATTATTATCCACCATGGATTTACAATCTCATATTATTACCGTATCATGATACCAGCACAGTACTTTTTTGTGAAGTTTTGGGGAGCATGACAAAAGAACAATTGTCAATGGCTACATTTTTTGTATTCAATTCCTCCAATGGAGCTTGATGAGTCGAACCAAAGAGCACAAAGAAGAATCATCACATTGCAAACTTTGATTTGAAGAAAATAAAATAAAAAACTGAGGTAAAGGAAGGCAACATAAAGCAGGAATTGTGGGTTCTCAGGTGCGTGGAACAAAAAGAAGATTTAGTCCAATAGTTAGCTGAATTTGTTCGCACACTGCAAAAAACAGACCAAAAGAGATCTACCCAAAAATCTAATTATCTATTTTTCATATGCAAAAGTGAAGAAAGTGCAAAGTGTATTAAAAACAGACCAGAGAGCAGACGTTTCAGCCTATGCTTTCGTCAGTGCTCATGAGGCAAAAAAGCAACACCACACTTATATATACACAATTGCAAATTGTTGACAGCTGATCTTAATCAATGAGGGATAATTGTCATGCCAAAAATTTCCCTTCACAAAAAACATGCAAATTCCATCTCTTCATTTAATCTTGTTGGGGTTAATGATTTCAACTAAAACATGACATCAAACATGACATCGTTTGCTGAAATCAGTCAGATCACAGACCCAAAAGCAACCACCTTTACGTATAACCTTGAAGACTTAGAGACTATTCTTTTTCCCAAAGATGAGACCAATGTTCTACATTTAGAGACAATCCAAAACTCCATGAAGCGGTTCAAATATCTGCTGCAGAAGGAGACACGTCTCAACCTCCATGGTACTACTCTCAGTGAATATTGGAGGGCTAGCAGGATTCCCAGGGGTCTTAGGTCCAAAAGTCTCCAACAATTGGGGGAGATGATCCAGATTTTTGTAAAAGATGGTGCGAAATTATGAATAAGGCCTCTCTAGATTTGATTATTTTAGTTGTTGAATACACACAGAAAGAATTAAAGAAGATAAAAGAAGAGATTGCAGAAACCAGGCCTCGATTGTGTCCTCCTATAGAGAAGCTAATTTCAAACAACAGTTAGAACTTCTAAACTCATCTCTGCTTGAATTCAAGAAGAATCTACAACAGAAAAAGATAAGAAAATTTCGTAGAGATACTATGGATTACAAAGGAAACAAAGTATATCCCTGTCTTAATCGAGGTGGCATTTCTGTCAAGTCATCGCGCAAGGTCCACTTTCAAGAGGAAACCTCCCACACTTCAGCCTCCAGTGGGGACAGTGATTCGGGTTTTTTAATGGATCATTCGAGCGACGCAGACAATCGTCGGAAAATCTCACACCATTATCAACTACGACGAAGAAGAGGAGGAATGCCACAACTCAAAAGAGGGGTGCTCGTCAAAGGACAACTTGATCTTCAATCTCACAGGTAAGGAACTCCAACCGCATCACCAGGGATGAAACCCAGCGTCTGGTGATGTCTATGCGTTCCAGACTTCAGGCTGTAATTGACTGCAAAGGATTTGCAACCAAGTATTAAAAAGTGAAAGTTTGATTTATGATTATTATTCTGTCCCATTACTTTTGGTCCCTTAACAAGTGGGAGGCACATATGCAAACTGTTGTAATTCCTACACCGTTCACCTGATTTGGATGTAAATACCCTCAAATTAAAGCTGACAGTCTGCAGTTAAAGCACATCTTGTTCGTTTCATTTGAAATCCATTGTGGTGGTGTATAGAGCCACAAATGTTAGAATTGTGTCGATGTCCCAATATTTATAGACCTGTCACCTGACTGTACATAAATAAAATAAAGCCAAGATAAGACTGACTAAAAGAAGAATATATCATTACTTCGCAATCTCATATACAACTATGTTTCTTTAAAAGGAATGTTGTTCCAAGACCAACAAAAGATGTTGATCCAAAAAAACATCTAAGTTGCCAAAATCATTTACCCCAACCATGACATTCTTTTCACTGTTATTGAAACACATAAACTTCTGGCGCATTTGAGGCTATGAGGTTTCTTCCAGCACTTTTTGGGTCAAATTCTTGGGGAGTCACACCAGGACAAGAAAGAGCATCCAGAGTCCAAACTGAAAGAAATGTAGGTGGAATTCCCAAAGTAGAGCACACACTGTTCAGAATAACACACACAATTGTACACGTGGGCATGCACTCATACATAGACCTAACCAACAAGTACCCCATTGTGTTCCCCATCGCACACACAGATACAGTTTCCCACCAGAGAAGGGTCAGACGGTGAACGCTGGAGCTATGTGGGGTTGTGTCCCGACTCCTACACTGCAGCTGTCCTCCCTTCTCTGGCCCGGCATACACACTCACACGCTTCAGCTCGCACTGTTGTTACCATTTGGGCCGGTTCCAGGTCCAAACACCGCCACTGCCAGTTGTACCCCGAGGGACTAGAGCATAATGTATTTTGTATCTCTTCTGGCAGTCATGTAGACCTGTCCTTGACTGACCTGCCTCAACTACATACTTTCAAAACGGTGACGTCAAGGCCACTCTCGCTGAAGGAACGAGGGGCATTGATTCCTCAAGTATCTGTTGGTATTCAGTACCCCTACATTGCTTGTCTGTTGTTATAGTTGAAATACTTTGACTGGATAAACAAGCGAGTGATAATGGACAAGTAATCAGGAGATGACGAGACTGCAAATAAGGTCTTTCGCTGAGCGCTGCGGTGATAATACAAACAGACGTTGTTGACAGACAACATTGCTCATGGAGTCTGACATGCTACATTACAAGCGCATTACATGCAGAGTTTATTCTGTTGGCACGAGGGGGAGGTTGATGTATGCCGAGTTGGTCTGGCTGCACGACATGGCACCGCCTCAGGAAAGTTAGGCAATGAGCGGGAATAAAGTCATGTGAGGCATGTGTGATATAATCCTTTTGAGAGTGACTCCCAAAGCATTATTTCCCGGGATCGTTGTGGTTTTCTTGACTCTCCCCCCTCTGGTGGGTGATATCAATCACTGCAGTTGCACCCACTGAGGAAAACAATTAGTCCGCTTTAGTCACGCAACCCGTGCTTGTGCTTGATGAGGTGTGAATTCAGGAGTTTTTGTTCACAGTTGTGTATTTTACAACCACAGTAAACAATAATCGCAAGGCTAAACAAAGCTTCATGAATCTCTGAAACATGCGTGGGAATGTGATTGCCTACATATTTTCCAGAGACACATAAAACACGCATTCAGTATACGGAAATATCTGTAGGCCTCCTGATGCTTACCGCTGATTGCGATGTGAGGAATCTGGATGTTTTTAACCTAAGCTTGGCTTGAGTTGGTCATGGCACAAGAAGGTTTTTCATTCTTTCAAGATGAAAGTTTAAAAGCTGCTTGCTGAATGCCAAATAAAATAGAGGTCTTCGTAAAGCTGGACAGGCGTGTCTTAAAATAGCAACGCATGTTTCCTAGGGGTTGACTGGTGTCATTTAAAGTGTAACCACAGAAAAATGAAGGCGCACTAAAGAAGTGCTAGCATGGCACGTCACAGGGAAACCATTCAGTATGTCTGTAATGGATAGGAGGAAAGAAAAAAAACTTCAAAAGGGCCTTAAATCACCAAATGAGTTTAAAATCAGTGACATATTACAATTACCCTGTGGTTAACAAAAGATTACAAGTGAAAAAACAGAAAAGTTAATGAAAGATATTTGACCACATTTTGTTCTCTTTGACAAATACTTTCAGCTAACGGCTAATCTTAACAAGTTGGGAAAGTAATGGCCTAATGGTTAGAGAGTCGGATTCGTAACCTAAAGGTTGCGAGTTCGAGTCTCAGGTCTGGCAGGAATTGTCGTGGGGGGAGTGAATATACAGCGCTCTCTTCCACCCTCAGTACCACTTGCTCAGTGCCCTTGAGCAAGACACCGAACTCCCAAATGCTCCCTGGGCGCCACAGCATTGGCTGCCCACTGCTCCGGGTGTGTGTTCACTGCTGTGTGTGTGCACTTAGGATGGGTTAAATGCAGAGCACTAATTCCGAGTATGGATTACCATACTTGGCCACATGTCACTTTCACTTTCAGGAAGTGACCAACTGATGATTTCATGAAAACAGCTTAATAAAGGGACTAAACATTTTATTTGCAAAAAATGTTTCAGTAAGCTGTAGAGTTACAGTATAGCAAATACAATTAGCTTAATAGAGCCAATGTAAAGTCCCTGCCATGATATAATAGCTGTGTCCGAAACTGCTCCCTGTCCCCATCCATCTATATCGGATGTCTGCCATTTTGTAGTGCTGTCCGAATTCTGAGTGAACGACTTAATTTCCTTCATTCGTTCAACACTTTATAACTACAATGTACTCTGATTTTGAGTGTACAACCGATATACAGTCCCTATTATTAAAATATATTATGTAGGCATTAACTGAGTTTAATGTTTTACAAATTTACTGAGGTGTCGTTGTTAATTTAGAAAAATCTGATGATAATTTGGTGGATGATTTAAAACTATTCGCTAATCTGTAGGTAGTGTATTCATTCAAATGTAAAACTAACTTTCTAATATTGTGCACTGAACTTCCATACACTATATAGGGATTAATGAATGAGTGAACGAGTGAGTGATTTTGGAAACAGCTGTGTGCACATGTGAATAAGAGTCTGAACATCCATTTTTAATTTCTATGAAGAATGACAAGAGCATAGAGAGGATAAAATTGGCTAGTCATTTTAAGACACCATAAATTCACTCCGTTTTCTCCAGCGTAGACACATTTCCAATTGAAACAGGAAATTTGAAGTAGACATACTGAAAGGCTTGTCCCTTTTATTTATTTTTAAAGCTTTAATTTACATCACAGCTGTTAATGTTGCTATTTTCTATTGCTAGTCAGAAGAATGTGGTATTAAGGGCTGGGGCCTTTTTCATTCTAAAGGATTTGTTTGGACAAAAACTTGACCTGCCCACAAGTGCAGGATGAGTCATCAATATTTTTGCTCTGCTTTTTTAGAAGAAAAAAGACAAAAATTTCAATGTGCAAATATGCTAAA
Organism: Barbus barbus; assembly: GCF_936440315.1. NCBI lineage: Eukaryota > Metazoa > Chordata > Actinopteri > Cypriniformes > Cyprinidae > Barbus > Barbus barbus. Next base: position 8,745,150 of record NC_136728.1, on the reverse strand, counting down.
AACCTATTTATTTTAGTAACGTTTAGAAGTACACTAATATATAGATGTTAGCTTCAAAGCTAGCATACATCGAAAGCCACAAGGGAAGAAATTCCACAGGTCTTTTGACACAACTCTTTCTCTAACACAGACACACACAAGAGTCTCAGTGTTCTCAGAAAACCGCTGGCACCTGAACACACACTGGGCAGACGGGCACTCCCTGGCATACCCGAGCGGAAGATGCAGGGGGAGGGGGTATCACCCACCAAGACAGCCACACAGAGACAGACTCTCCGTCGGGAAGTGGAAGAAGGGAGGTAGGGGTTTGGGAGGAGCAGATTAGGGCCTAAACCACATGCAGTGGTTGGCTTGGACTGATCTGCCCTAAATGGCAGAGGCCAAGCGGTTCTTTAGGGATGGAGAGAGAGAAAGAAAGCGGGTAAGAATAGAATCAGGGGAAATGAGTCAGAGGGAGATGCCTTATTGTGTGAATGTGTGCATTTGTGTAAAGGAGTGGTAAATGTGTATATGGGGCCTCATGGTACTAACTGTCTCCAGACACACAGCAACAGATGACCTCATTCGGCTCATAGGAAACCAAGGCAGGCGCTCTTTCACCTCACTGCATAGCATGAGTAGTGCTTCCCAACTAGATGTATTTTTTAAAGTTTTAGATTTGGGGTCATTAAATACATAGGACTTAAATTGTAAAGTTGCTGATAGTTTTAAAAAACAATCTCGTCATTTTTCTTTAATGATTTTTCTTTATGTTTAAGAAAAGAAAACAAAATAGTATGTGTACAGTACGTTATCAGTTTGTATGGATGAGACCTATACAACTTGCATGTCATTTTTCATACTTGTGGAACAAAGTTTGTTTAATTTCACCATATAAAACTGCAAATAACTTTTGTGAATAAATTTGCTATTAGGTCAATCTTGAGGAAAGTTTCTAACCTGTCAAAACTAGCTCAGGTCTTATGAAACTACTTGTTTAGTCAGTCAAATGTGATAAAGTTTAGTTTAAAAGTATAATGTAATATAATATAAAAATGACACGTTTCTTAAAAAGGTAATCCCCGAGTTTCCCGTGGATAAATTACACACTTCACAGAAAGGTGGAGGCATTCCAGACGGGAGTGTGCAAGGTGTTTTTCTTTTATTTTCCGAGTAGCCAGTCATTCATATCCTGGAGAAATGTGACTACAGTGAAGGCCTCTAATCTGTCAACAATAGGTCAATGGGTACGTGAGGGTATGCAAGGAGGTTTCCTGTGGTTAACAGAAGGACAGCGCGCCATCTAGCGGAATGAACACTAAACCAGTGGTTCTCTATATCACCCAGACATGTTATTTACATAACCTACAGACAATGCCGTCTATATTCAATTTTATGGCACAAAATATGGTGCATGAAATATGCTTTTGAGAGTTTTATTTATTGTCAAACTAACATGTGACTGGGGCTAGTTGTCAAACTTTTTACTTTTTTCTAATTAACATTTCTCACAGTTGTGACAAATAGCCCGGTGTCCCTTAGAATACTCATTTGATTTTTCATGGTGTCCAAAGGTCTCATGCCACAGGCAAGGTTTTGCTCATCCTTGACAGTTGGTGTGTGTTTGTGCCTGGCAAATGCCCTGACTGTGAGACAACTGCAGTGTGTATGTGTATGTGTATGTGAAGAGAACAGCTGTACTGACAACTTCAGTGTGTCAGTGAAATGGGGGTTAGAGAGAGAGAGAGGGAGAGAGAGATAGATAAGCATGCGCAGATCTCTGCCTGCATTCCCATTCAGCCCTAGACAACATCAGCCTATTGTGTGTTGTTTTACCTCACGCTCAAACTGGCACCACTGCAGTGAACACACAGACTTCTGAGGGGGCGAGGCACATTATAGTGCACATTACACTCTACTGTACAGATTGCAAGATAGACCATAATGGTCTAGAACGGAGACTCTAATTCAGACAGACAGCTAATAATGTCCTTACCTGGGAGCCAGACTCTCAAAAGACAGTCTGAAACAGTATATTAAACCATATAATTCCTTATTTTTTTCCTCTGTCTCAATCTTTAATCGACTGGAGTCTACAAAATGTGCTTTTAATAATTGATAAAAGGTAATTCGATTTCAGGTCTGCATTATTCATTTAGCATTAGATGGATTCAAGTCCAATCTTTGCAAAAACAATTCTAGATCATTTCAATGGAATGAATGAACCAGCAAACAAAATAATTACATTTCAGGGAAGTTATACACTTATGCAGAATTGCATACTAATATGATTTTTATACTAATTCTACAGTATTCAGTATAGAAAATGCACAGTATGCAAATTTTCAATATGCATGGAATACCTGGGGTTCAAGAGAACCTGAAGCAGACCTAATACTATCTGGGAATTTCAACATTAGATTATGTAAAAAATTGTCACTTCATTTTAATATAATATAATATAATATAATATAATATAAAAATGAATGTTAAGTGATATCCAGTATGACATATTTCAAAAAGGTTGATAAGCCACCAATTTCCTCTATAGATAAACTATAAATAAATTCCATATAAAATAGAGGTATTCCACCTGTACACACAAAAAATAAATAAAAACATAAATATAAATACAAAAATCTTCCCATCAAGCGGATTAAACATGAAAAATAAAATTTATATATTAGTCATGCATTAAAAATAAATCAATAATTATTTTCTTTATTTTCATCACATAGGAAAATTCTATACTATTTTGTATTAAAAAAAATCAATTAAATGCTACAACTGCATTTAGGCACCACATCACAACAACATAAAGTACATTTTTAAAAATGGATATTCATTTCTAAATTTTCTAAAGATTACATTTAACTGTGTTATTATTCATGTTTTAAAGATTAAATTTAAGTGAGTATTGTATGATTGCAAAGGTAATCTAAATGTAAAAATATGTGAAAATAAGCATGCACAATTAAATATCCAATATCAATACTGATACTGTTTTTATGCTATTTCTCCAGATGTTTCATTTTGTTGTCTGTTGACATAAGTGGCTTGTATTTACTTCAATATCTAGAGCAGATTTTAAATACGTTATGTTTAATAAATTATTGCCTGTAAAACTATTTAATCTACTTAGCATTCGTGCCCTAAAGCATCTGACTGGAATTAACTGCAAAATCATTAGAGTCTACATTGGATTTTATATCAATTAGCATAGTTACTTAACCCTGGCTGTATGATCATGTTATGTGATTGTTTGATTCAGTCTGCTGTGTGTCTACCTTGCTCTCTCTGCTGGTCTCTCTGCTCCATGGACACCAGGGCTGAGAAGTGGGCCTGGTCGTAGGCCAGCACCAGCGGGGAACAGTGACAGCGGTTAGGAGGCACCTCCAATGGCAGGTACAGCCCTCCAAAGGGAATGGGTGCAAAAGCTGCAAGGTATAAGAACAACAAATGGTTAATTTGTCTGTACGACACTTAAATGAATCTAATAAAAAAAGTTAAAGACTAAAGTCATACTAAAATGTTTCATTGACATTGGTGGAACTGAATCTTAAAGGAATAATTCATCTAAAAAATTAAATTAAATAATCTTCCCCTCCAGTAGGTCATCTTTGGGTCAGTCCGAATTTGTGAATGAATCATTTAGAATCTTGAATTGATTCATTGAAAAGGATTGACTCAAAAGAATAGTTTGTTAATGAAACTACTTCTCTCATGAGCATTACAAGGGGAACTAGGGCAGAAGTCAGTATTTTCCAAGACAACAGTTTCTCACATAAAACTTTCATATGGATTCAGAAAACTGGGAATGTATTGGTCAACTTGGTCTGCTTTGTGTCAGTTTTGAAGTTTGAACACTGACGTTTGTAAGAAAGTCATGGTTTGGAATGACATGAGGGTGAGTAAATGACGGAATTTAAATTTTTAATCCTTTAAAAGCATTCAAGCATGTAATTACAGTGACTCAAAGTTGAGTTATCAGGTGTTTAATAACTCCCGATAACAGTTTTAATTGGTTTTTAGCTAGAAAATAAAAGTTGTATGCCATTGAAAAAGGTTTTAAATAGAAAACACTATGAAGCCCTCTAGTGGTGTGAATAAAAAAAAAACTTCATATTTTCTAGCTGGTATAGCAAATGTGGTTGAGTTCTTGGATTGTGAGACTTGCCTTCCCCTCCAGAGTCTCTGAGCATGGTGTCAGCGATCACCACGATAGGTCTTCTCAGAACATGGGCCAGTACAAACACATGGAACTCCTCCAAGCTCTCGTAAACTGGGTCTTCTGAGTTATCCACCCTTTAGGAGAGACATACACATACAGTGACATAGTTGACAAACAATATGATTCTTTGTTTATTGGTTAAAGCAAGGCACAGTAGCTTCCAATTCACCATGTTACGTCTAAAGATTGACAACTAATTCAAGTGAGCTTTAGAATTCTCTTGGCAGATTATATAAAACTGCCTAAAAATTTGAAGGAGAAATTTTGGATAATAAATCATATTTTCTAAATCCATTATTATAATGAACTACACCTTAGAATGGCCACAATTCTCCAGCTTACTGCATATGCCTTCTACTTTTTCAAAATACCATGCAAAGCATGCATAGCATGTGAAAAATGCTATGTTTTTGCAAAACATAATAATAGAAATGGAACTGTATGTTTTAAAAAAAAATTAACAGTTACTCATTTCAAGCACTTTATCAGTACTAACCACCAAACCACACACACTCATACTGTGGGTGGCGAAACATCTACGCTGCATTCAGAAAACAAGCAACAAAGTCACATTCATAGTAATATAGTAACATAACAATATAACATCTCATACCTCATATTCAGTAACATAACAATATAACATCTTGTATCTTATTATTATTATTGCTACCTTTCTGGGCCTTGAACGTATCAGTTGCACTGCTGTCTATGCAGGGTCAAAAAGCTCTAGGATTTCATCAAAAAATATCTTAATTTGTGTTCCGAAGATGAACAAAGGTCTTACAGGTTTGAAATGGCATGAGGGTGAGTAATTAATGACAGAATTTGAATTTTTGGGTGAACTATCCCTTTAAAATGAAAACTTCTGACATATTTGTCATACTGTGAAAGTCCAGCATAATAAAAAACTTCCTTTATCCATTGCGGCAATGCAGCCAAACACATAAAAAGCATAAAAAGGCAAACCTCTCCAACAAATAATATCCTTCATGCACAGTACCATCACTAATCGGACTATTCTTCATCATGCAGAGCGATTTATTAATACATCCCTTAAGTTACACTGTCTTTTGAAACTGTTATAGGCTTTTAAAATACTGCATCAGACTTACTAAACATTTTATTGAAACACTTACTACCTGAATAAACTGTCATTTCAATCTTTTGGTTCTCTTACACAAGCCAAAAAAGGAACCAGTTCATTTTTAGCTCACTATTGTGAGAGCAGACAGAACTGTGATCACTCTGAGAAAAACAGGAAGCTATATGTTCCAATCCAGAAGACTCTGAGGTATGACCAGAGACCTGGCGGTTGATGCTTTCACTTCCAGTCAGGCTGATTAAAGGTAAGAGGTAAGTTTCCTCCTGAAGCAAGATTTGGTCGAAACTCTTTTGACCGCAGCGCTTCAGTTGACACTACTGAGAGGAGAAACCAAACCAAACTGCTGTCTGTCAGCGCAGAGTTTCCACTACGCTGATCTGTGACCTGAGATCAACTGTACTGGTTGACACGCTCAGTTAAAGGTGAAATAACTTCTGTAGCAGTAGCGTCATTAAATGGAACTGCAAAACTATGGACTGTTTTCAAACAGGTAACTCAAACACTCCTCCTGTGTGCCATTGGTCGAACAAACACTCCAAATGCATGCTATTGGTTGAAACAGTGTTTCTATGCTGGGCTACAGAGGCACAGAGTTACACTTTTGAGAGGAATCGGGCTACGAGGGGTTTACTTATAGTTGTCTCTGCATGCGAAACTGAGAAAGAAAAAAGTCTTTTAACAGTGAAAAAATACACACTTCATATTTAAGATGAGTGTTTCCAGTTCCGTGGTTATGGATTTGAAAGACACATTTCAGAAAAATCTGAATCATTTTCTAAATCCACTATTTTCAGAACTATGGGTATTCATGAAGGATTACTAGCATACTGTTTCTGCATACTACATTACACAGTATATACTTGATACCACTATTTAAATAAAAACAGTATGTGTAACAGTAATAAGTAATTATAAATGCTTCAAACATTAGCAAGCAACTATTATCTTGGAAATGAAATGTTTCAGCCATAACCTTCCTCACTTTCATGTCGTTCCAAACCTGTACGACTTTATTTCTTCTGTAGAGCAAAAAAAAAAAAAAGAAAGAAGATATTTTGAAGAATGTTGAGGTCCAAAAAACAATGGGCCACTGCTGTTATCCTTAACACAAACAAAATATTTTTATTAATGGAAAAAAAATAATAAAATAAAATAAAATGAAAATACTGGATTAAAAAAAAAAAACTAAATGAAAATTAGAAATGTTGCCTCAGCAACTAATGGGAATAAACTGAAGTAGTAAAATTAGTAAGAGAAACAAAACAAAAACTAGTGGAAATTACATAAAAAAATATTAAAAATAAAACACGAATGAAATAAAAATTAAAACTAAAATATAAAGGTAAAATCTAATTCAAAATGTTATTAAAACTATAATATATATTAATAATATTAAAGTAACACTGTATTGGACCCTATTGACTTCACACAGGTTTAGAAAGACATGAGGGTCAGTAAATGATAATATAATTATGATTTTATTTGAACAATCTCTTCAATAATTTCGAATTTTAAACAATTAATATTTACAATAAATTCACCCAGAATTCCCATTTGTGTTAAAAATAAATAAATCAATAAAAATATATTTAAATCAATTTTAAAGATGATTGAAAATTAAGGCTGATATTACCTTTGGTTCAATTCTCCCATTGGAAATGTGAGGCACATTGCATTGTGGGACACAGTGTTCCACACATTCAGAAAACATACAGCAGAAAGTGTAGCAGTACAGGTGCATCTCAATAAATTAGAATGTCGTGGAAAAGTTCATTTATTTCAGTAATTCAACTCAAATTGTGAAACTCGTGTATTAAATAAATTCAATGCACACTGAAGTAGTCTTTGGTTCTTTTAATTATGATGATTTAGGCTCACATTTAACAAAAACCCACCAATTCACATCTCAACAAATTAGAATACTTCATAAGACCAATAAAAAAAAAACATTTTTAGTGAATTGTTAGCCTTCTGGGAAGTATGTTCATTTACTGTATATGTACTCAATACTTGGTAGGGGCTCCTATTGCTTTAATTACTGCCTCAATTCGGCGTGGCATGGAGGTGATCAGTTTGTGGCACTGCTGAGGTGGTATGGAAGCCAAGGTTGCTTTGATAGCGGCCTTAAGGCCATCTGCATTGTTGGGTCTGGTGTCTCTCATCTTCCTCTTGACAATACCCCATAGATTCTCTATGGGGTTCAGGTCAGGCGAGTTTGCTGGCCAATCAAGCACAGTAACACCATGGTCATTGAACCAGCTTTTGGTACCTTTGGCAGTGTGGGCAGGTGCCAAGTCCTGCTGGAAAATGAAATCAGCATCTCCATAAAGCTTGTCAGCAGAAGGAGGCCTGAAGTGCTCTAAAATTTCCTGGTAGACGGCTGCATTGACTGTGCACTTCAGAAAACACAGTGGACCAACACCAGCAGATGACATGGCAGCCCAAATCATCACTGACTGTGGAAACTTCACACTGGACTTCAAGCAACATGGATTCTGTGCCTCTCCACTCTTCGTCAGAACAGCCACACCTTTCAGTAATGACCCTCTGTGACTTACCCTCTTTATGGCGGGCGTCGATGTTCATCTTCTGGATCATTGCCAAGTCAGCAGTCTTCCCCATTATTGTGGTTTCAAAGAACAAGAGTTACCCGGAATTTATACTGTATGGATGGTCATTAATTGAAACTCAAATGTAAATATTCTAATATTTTGAAAAACTGATTTTTGACTTTCATGAGCTGTAAGCTCTAATAATCAAAATTAAAACAAAAAAAACTTTTGAAATGTTTTACTTTACATGCAATAAATCTAAAATATATGAAAGTTTCACTTTTTGAAATAACTTACGAGAAAAAATGAACTTTTTCACGACATTCTAATTTATTGAGATGCACCTGTAAGTATGCTATTTTGAATGAAGCCCAAAATAATGGAATGCTCCAACCACTGCCACCAGGTGGCAGTGTCACACATTTAAATGAAAACAAAGTGATTTTTCAACCACAAAATAAGCTCAGCTTCACTACATTCTTCTCCATGCATTATAGCAGTCCCTTGTATAGCAAAAGAAGGTTCTTGATGGGTTCTTTGTGTTTTGTCTAATGGCATAGTGTCCATCTAAAGGTCATGAGTTAAGTGAGGTTACTGGATGGAGTTAATCTCTAGTGGCCTCTAATGGCAGTCTGAGTGCATTGAGTGGGTCTGTGGGAACCGTAGCTGGGCTTATTGGGACAGTCCATAGCTTGTCATTAGTTTGACTGCATTTTATCCAAACTTTGAACTTTGAAGTGGAAATTATTACACATCACCTATGGCATACTGGTTGATGCCCTAAAAAATTTACATACATATACATAGTAACGTATGTATGAGAAAGTTATGATGGGTGTAGGAGTTTTTTTTTATTCTGTAGCATTTTATGTAAATTGTACTATTGTTGTAAATGGTTACACAATTTGCATAAGAGGAAGTGTTTGTGCTTGAAACATCTATACAGTAGGTGGGAATGGAAAGGCAACTGAATGTGACATAACAAGATGTAACTGTTTGTCTATATATATGAGGGTGTGTGGGTGAGCATTACCCTCCGCTGGAGTTGCCGTTCTTGCTAAAGTGTGTGCGCGGCTCACTGGAGGCCAGCTTCAGCAATTCGTTCCACTCTCTCTCCCATTCCTCCTCGGTGTACACCAGCCCCGACTACAGAGAGAATATATCGCTGATTTACAACATTTCCCACAACATTACTTGAAACATTTTCACTTGATATTCCACCGCAGATGTCCCATTTTATATCCATCACACCCGTCAAAACCACTTGTGCTCATATAATAAATTATTACTTCATGTTTACTAAAAACCCATTACTCAAGAAATACAAAGAATTAAATATATAATATTAATTATTAATTTATATAGAATGTTTTTTAAATTTTATTTTGATATAAAATTAAACATTTTATATTTTAATATTACTAAACATTTTATCATTTAAAAACAATAAATAAATATAATTTACTTTAATACTAATTTATAAATTATAATTAAATAAATTAAAACATTTCATTAGTAAATGGAAAAGCAGGAGTTTGCACAAACGTAAGCGAAAACCTCTGAACGTATTTAACAAAATTTAACGAATTTTTTCCTCTGCACATGCACTTTTGTTCAGTTTTATAGTCTGTTTTATCTCAATGGCATCAATATGCACAAGTTCTATAGGAAACACACCCACTCATTCGCTCTCCTCCACCTCTCACACAAACATTTCCACATCCACACCCACTCGTTTCTTACAGCTTTAAACACTGATACTCGTTCAGCAGAAGCTGATTCAAGAGCTCTGGGCCTTCATGACAATGAAAACAGTGCAGCTAATAAAGAATTCAAGGATTTGCTATCGATCACACTGCTGATTTCCTGTCCTCCAGTATGCTGTAACAGCAATAAGCTCTTACACTAAAAGCTGTGGAGGAAACACACAAGCTAATCAGCAGAGGTGTTTATGGGGAGAGCCATTATGAACTGCAGGCTGATGTTTACGCTTTAAAACTACACACTTGGCAGACGGATTCTTACAAAACTACTTGAAGGAAGTGCATATATTGTGCTTGTAACATCTAAGTAGGCACCAAAAGAAGCAAATTGAGGACTAAAAAGAAACATGCCTGTGTAAACACAAACCAAACTACAGCTAACACCATATTAGCATAACATGCACTGCTGTGTACAACCCGAATTCCGGAAATGTTGGGACGTTTTTTAAATCTGAATAAAATGAAAACTAAAAGAATTTAAAATCACATGAGCCAATATTTTATTCACAATAGAACATAGAAAACATAACAAATGTTTAAACTGAGAAATTTTAAAATTTTATCCACAAAATGAGCTCATTTCCAATTTGATGCCTGCTACAGGTCTCAAAATAGTTGGGATGAGGGCATGTTTACCATGCTGTAGCATCTCCTCTTCTTTTCAAATCAGTTTGAAGAATTCTGGGCGTCAAGGTTATGAGTTTCTGGAGTTTGGGTGTTGGAATTTGGTCCCATTCTTGCCTGATATAGTTTTCCAGTTACTGAAGAGTTCGTGGTTGTCTTTGACATATTTTTCGTTTAATGATGCGCCAAATGTTCTCTATGGGTGAAAGATCTGGACTGCAGGCAGACCAATTCAGCACCCGGACTCTTCTACTACGAAGCCATGCTGTTGTAATAGCTGCAGTATGTGGTTTTGCTTTGTCCTGCTGAAATACACAAGGTCTTCCCTGAAATAGACGTCGTCTGGAGGGGAGCATATGTTGCTCTAAAACCTTTCAGCATTCATAATGCCTTTCAAAACATGCAAGCTACCCATACCGTATGCACTTATGCACCCCCATATCATCAGAAATGCTGGCTTTTGAACTAAATGCTGACAACACGCTGGAAGGTCTCCCTCCTCTTTAGCCCAGAGGACACGGCGTCCGTGATTTCCAACAAGAATGTCAAATTTCCACTTTGAAACGGCACTTCTGGACCATGTTCACATATGCCTTCCTTTATGCTTGATAGAGCTTTAGTTCGCATCTGCAGAGCATGGCGGATTGTGTTTACCGACAGTAGTTTCTGGAAGTATTCCTGGGCCCATTTAGTAATGTCAATGACAGAATCATGCCGATGAGTGATGCAGTGTCGTCTGAGGGCCCGAAGACCATGGGCATTCAACAAAGATCTTCGGCCTTGTCCCTTACGCACAATTTCTCCAGTTTCTCTGAATCTTTTGATGATGTTATGCACTGTAAATTATGAAATTTAAAAAGCCTTTGCAATTTGATGTTGAGGAACGTTGTTTTTAAAGTATTCCACAATCTTTTTACGCACTCTTTCACAGATTGGAGAGCCTCTGCCCATCTTTACTTCTGAGAGACTCTGCCTCTCTAAGACATCCCTTTTTTAGCTAATCATGTTACCGACCTGATGTCAATTGACTTAATTAGTTGCTAGATGTTCTCCCAGCTGAATCTTTTCAAAATTTCTTGCTTTTTCATCCCTTTGTTGCCCCTGTGTCAACTTTTTTGAGACCTGTAGCAGGCATCAAATTTTAAATGAGCTCATTTAGTGGATAAAAGTATAAAACTTCTCAGTTTAAACATTTGTTATGTTCTCTATGTTCTATTGTGAATAATATATTGGCTCATGTGATTTTAAAGTCTTTTTGTTTTCATTTTATTCAAATTTAAAAAAATGTCCCAACATTTCCGGAATTCGGGTTGTAGTTTATTTATACAAAAAATATGATAAGGATAGTTTTAATATGAAAATAAATATGTAAATAAATAATATGTAAATAAATTAAAACAGTATGTTTGAGAACGTGTGTAACAGATGCTAACATAGTAGCAAAAATTTAGTAGCCTAGTTACAAAATTTAAAATTGCAATAAATAAAATAGGTCAAACCTTTTTAGTATTTGATTTGTTTCCTTAATTTCGTTAAAGTAGACAGCTAAGGAAACAAATTCAGGACTAAAGTGAAACATACATAAACCAAAACTACCATAAACACAATATTAGCATAATATGCATTACTGCTATTTACTATTTGGTACAGTGAGGAAATCGGTCGTTTATCCATGAAAAAAAGTACTTAAAAGTACTTAGTGTACTATGTTTTAAAGATTAAATATATCAAAACAGTATTTTTGCTAAACAGATGTTGAATCTTAATACATTAGTTACAAAATGGCAAAACATTTGTACAAGGATGTTGATTATGTTGACTACTCTTACATCTGTCAGAAACAGAAGTGATTTAGAACAGAAGGAAAATGATAACAGTGAGCCTTAATGCTAATTCATTGGATTTAGAGATACATATAGAAGCATAGAAGCTTGTTTCCGATATAAACTCACAAATCTGACTTTCTTTCTCAGAATTATGAGGTACATCTGGGTTGATAGTTTTGTGGATAGTGTGCCGATATATAGCGTAACTATGCTCGCAGCGACCCGAGTTCTATTACCGTCTTGAGGTCCTTTGCCGACCCCGTCCTCCTCTCCCCACCCAAAGTTTTCCTATCTGCTCTCTACTGTCCTATCCAATAAAGACATAAAAGCTCATAAATATAACTTAAAAATGAAAAATATTGTGAGATAAAAACTCGTAATTGTGAGTTATAAATTCAAATATTTAAGGAAAAAAAAAAGACTGGCTATTTTATATTTCACAATTCTGACTTTGTATTTTGCAATTCCATGTTATAAAGTTTATATCTCGCAATTGTGAGAAAAAAGTCAGAATTGTGAGATAAGAAGTCGTTACCTTTTTTTATTTTTTTTCAGTGGTGGAAACAGGCTTCCATAGATACACGCAACTCCAGTTTAAAAGAGTACTAAGTCATTTTTATCGCTCATAACTTGTGGAGAGAATTCTAGACCAAGATTAAACTTTTTAGTGCACATGTGTTGAACACCTGTGTTCATGTACACTATCAGATGGAGTACACATTGCAAGGCTAAGTGTTCGGTTGTACGCATTCACGAAGCATTCATGCCAGAACTTAAGTATATTGTAGGTGTTAGTTGCCAACCTCTTTGTTCTGTTGAGTCTGTTGCCACCTCCACCTCCTCTTCAGAGCTTCTCTCTCCGCTCCGCTCTTCATCATGGCATACAGACTCTTCCGCAGCACCAGATCCCGGTCATGGAAGCCCCACATTCCTGGAAAACACGAATAGCCAAACACACGACACCATATTATTCAGAAACATACTACAGTGAAGTGTTTCTGTTTAAAAGAACATCACATGAAATCTGAGACTGAATGGCTCTTTTTTCCAGGTGTTGCAGGTGTTCATGCAATATATGTGACCCTGGACCACAAAACCAGTCTTAAGTAAATAAATAAGCTTTCCATTGATGTATGGGTTGTTAGGATCTGACAATATTTGGCCAAGATACAACTATTTGAAAATCTGGAATCTAAGGGTGAAAAAAAAATAAAATATTGGGAAAATCGCCTTTAAAGTTGTCCAAATGAAGTACTTAGCACTGCATATTACTAATCAAAAATGAAGTTTTGCTATATTTACAGTAAGAAATTTACAAAATATCTTCATGGAACATCTTTACTTCATAACCTAATGATTTTTGACATTAAAAAAAAAAGATAATTTTGACCCATACAATGTATTTTTGGCTATTGCTACAAATATACCCCAGCGACTTAAGACTGGTTTTGTGGTCCAGAGTCACATATGTGACAAGTGTACATGAATGTGAATTCTGAAAGTCTCACCTAAAGAAGCTGCATGCAGAAGACAGTTGCCGTCTCCTGTTGTCGCTAACGGAAGTAGCTTCTTACAGCTGGTGCACATGGTGGACCACCAGTTTAAACGACCTACAGAACGGTTTAAACACAATGATTTAAGTCAAACATGGACCAATAAACATCACCCGACATCCCAACACGCTCTCAAAACTAAAATCAACCTTAAAAATGTTCTAGTCATGCAGCCAATTATCTTTATTTAACCGTCACAGGCACTGTTTAGTGGTTTGTGATTGTCCAAGTGTTGGTCGATTGTGATTTTTCTGTTCATTTTGGGCCCTGAATACAAAATACATATTTGTTTAGCTTAGTTATAATGCATAGCTCACTAAGCATCGGTTTTTTTCTGGCATGCAGTGGAAGAATAAGCGGTCCTCTGCAGCTCTGGGCCCTGAGGTGGATTGAACTGGGCATTGACCATTCGTCCATTCTTTTCTCTGGAGTTGGTAAAGCTCATCGCGGGTGAAGGTCAGCGCCTCCACCCTCAGCCCCTCTGCCCTCCCTTGGGACAGAGTCTTCCTCCCACAGTCCAGAAGTATTTCCAAAGCCCTGAGGCCATGTCGACCCTGTTAGCATTTCGCTATAGTATTTTGCTTGCACAGGCTGGAAATGCATCCTTGCAATACTTGATCTTTTGCTAATTAATTTTTAGAAGCTTTGAGTTTATATGGTTTTGTACCACTTTCAGCAAAATATTTAATTTCATAACACATCGCAATAAATAAATAGATATTCAAGGCATTTTTAAATACTACGTTTAAATAGAATAATAATTATTATTATTATAAATAAATAATAATAACACTACTAATACTACTAATAACAATAGCAAATTAATAATAATAATAATAATAGATTTAATTTAAGTTTTAAACAAACAAATAAATAAATGATAGTGAAGTCATTGACTCTTATTGTAATTAAAATCAGAATTTCTTTTGTGTTTCACTGGAAAAAAAAATGTAAAGGATGTCAGAATCCGTATCCTTTGAATGACATATCCTTTAAATCTTAAAACATATATTTTTTATAAAACATAAATAAAAATAAATACAAATTCAGAGTAAATTTTTAAAATACTACATTTAAATGGAATAATAATAATAAATAACAACTATAATTATAAATGAACAATAGCAATAATACATTTTATTTAAATTATAATTATAAATTATTATTAATAATGATTTTAATTAATATAAAATGTTATTATTATTATTATTATAGAATGAAAATAAATTACGTTTAAAATAAATAAATAAACAAGTTTATTGCCTCATATTGTAATTACAATCTAAAAAAAAAAAGATTGACACTACCGGTCAAAAGTTTTAGAACAGTAAGATTTTTTTATGTTTTTTAAGGCTCTTCTGCTCACCAAGCCTGCATTTATTTGATCCGAAGTACAGAAAAAACAGTAAAATTTGGAAATAGTTTTACTATTTAAAATAATTGTTTTATATTTGAATACATTTTAAATTGTAATTTATTCCTGGGGTTTTAATGCTGATTTTTTTTGCATCATTACTCCAGTCACATGATCCTTTGGAAATCATTCTAATATTCTGATTTGCTGCTAAAAAAAACATTTTGGTCACACTTTATATTAGGTGGCCTTAACTACTATGTACTTGCATAAAAAAATCAGTACAATGTACTTACTGTGGTCATATTGTATTGCAAAACACTTTTGCTGCATTGAGGTGGGATAAGGGTAAGGTTAGGGACAAGTTAAGTGGTATGGGTAGGTTTAAGGGTGGGTTAATGTGTATTGGAAAGGTCAACAGTGTAATTATAAATGTAATTAAAGAAATTAACTACATATGCAATTACATTTAGGTATTTTTAAAAATATAAGTACATTGTAAAAACATGTACACAATAAGTGCATAGTACTAAATTATTAATTTAAATGTTAGTACACTGTAGTAAAGGTCACCTAATATAAAGTGGGACCAGCATTTATTATTATTATTATGTTGAAAACAGCTGAGTATAATTTTTCAGGTTTCTTTGATGAATAGAAAGTACAGAAGATCTGAAACCGCATTTATCTGAAAATAATCTTTTGTGACATTATAAATGTCTTTATCATCACTTTTGATCAATTTAAAGCATCCTTGCTAAATAAAGGTATTAATTTCTATAATTTCTTTACCAAAAAAAAAGATACTGACTCCAAGCTTTTGTATTATAGTGTATAATGTTACAAATGCTTTTTATTTCAGATAAATGCTGATCTGATTCATCAAAGAATCCTGTAAAAAATTGCCGAACTGTTAATAAATATTGATAATAATAATAAATATTTCTTGAACAGCATATCAGCATATTAGAATGATTTCTGAAGGATCATGTGACACTGAAGCCTGGAGTAATGATGCTAAAAATTCAGCTTTGAAATCACAGGAATAAATTACATTTTAAAATACTGTATATTCAGAATGATAACAGTTATTTTAAATAGTAAAAACATTTCAAAATTTTACAGTTTTTTTCTGTACTTCGGATCAAATAAATGCAGGCTTGGTGAGCAGAAGAGACTTCTTTAAAAAATATAAAAAATCATACTGTTCTAAAACTTTTGACCGGCAGTGTATGTAAAGCATGTCAGAATTTAGTTTTTGGGTGACGTATTCTTTAAATGTTGGTTTTATTGAGCTTTGTTGTATGGGAAGTGCAAGTCTGTGTTTATTGCTTGGTTTTCCTGTTGATCCAAGATGAGAAATTAGATTAATTCTGTCATTGTTGTATTGCGTTGACTCTAGCAGTTGAGTTGGTCTTGTGCAATCTAAGCTGACATTAGTACTGATGATAAATCTGTGTTTATCATCACTGCAGTGAAGGGCCGCTGATCTGAGAGCAGCGTTTGGGGCTCACCGGCCTGCTCCAGGGCCACCATGGTGGATTGCTCAATGAGGTCACGCTCAATGAAGCTGCGGAAATCCTCGCTGTACACGCTCAGGTCGGGCAGCTGGAATGTGTAGATGGGCATCTCCAGGGGGAACTGCTCCCTGGCACAATCCCCTGACACCTGCAGCCGGGCCAGAGACATGATGGCAGAGCTGGCATGGGAAATGCCCCGGGACAGACGCTTCTCTGGAAGAAAGAGAGAGAGAGGAAAGAAAAATCTAATTATTTATACATATTCCAAACAAATTTACTTTCTTAACAAATGTTCCTCTGATCTTTTAATGATTATGAATCATCACTGCACAATAAGACAATCAATCAATCAATCCATATTTTTTAAATCAATACATGTTTTTCAAAAATATAAATAAATGAATGAATGAATAAATGATTAAATAAATAAATAAAAATAAGAAAATATGCTAATTATGAAAACCATTTCAATTTTTTTTTGTTTTTTATAAAACTTAAAATTGTATTTACTAAATAAATGTTCCGGGTATTTTAATGTTTATGAATCACTGCTTCACAAACAAACAAACAATAAATAAATAAATAACTAAATACCTTTTTTTACTCATTTTAGACAATTGTTAAAATTTTACTTTCTTAAAAAATGTTCCAGGTCTTTTAATATTAATCACCACTGCACAATAAGACAGACAATCAATCAATCAATGTTTGTGTTTGATTGTTTTTTTAAAATAAGAAAATACGCTATTTATTATAAACATTTTCCTCATTTAAAAAAAAAAAAAACAATTATTAAATTTTGTTAATGTAATAACTTTCTCAACCTTTACTTCTTTTGCTTCTGATTTAACAAAGTCCACGCGAGCAGGAAAAATAATATAAATCAATAATATATTTTTTTTTTTTCAGGAATCCTTTCAGGATCCTACCAAATCCAAACAAAATAAAATCCAGCCCTATATTATTTTCTTAAAAATTTCATTAAATAATTTAAAAAGCATTACCAATGTCATTGTATGTTGTCTTGAATGATATATGATCTAATACTACACAAAATTGCTTCATACTCAATAGAAAATATATGGGTGTAATTGTTTCACCACTAGTGCCACCAAACAACATTTATTAAAGAGATGGCTCCACCCATCACTCACACCATTGGTCGAGCTGATGTTGTTGTTGGGCTTATTGGAATTCTAAAGGAAATCAATCAACAAATGTCTAACTTGTATTTATTCTCTGCATATAACAATTGTGATAAAATGGAATAGCAATAGATCTTTTTATCCATATCGTAGCGTACACCAGAGTGACATGGATTATTGAAAAAGAAGAAAATGCAGGGCATGAATTTTCATTTCATGACGACTTTAAGGTGGTATAGAAGAAAATATTAAGAAAACAACATTAAATCTCAAGAGTAGCTGTCAGAAAGCTTTGCTCACCCTGAGTGTTGTCCTCTTGTTTCTGCGGGAATTGCTCAGGCTTGCTGATGTGCTGCGGGGTGCTGCTACGCTCCGGCTGCTTGTAGTAACTGCCCTCATTGAAGACGTGGGGCAGGTTGGCAGTGTGAACCTGCCGGAGCTGCTCATAGTCATTGAGAGCAGCGCTCAGGTCCCAGTTTTTACCTGATTCATCACAAACAAACAACAAAATTGATGTTACATTGTGAGAATATGCTAATTCTTTAGCATCAATGGTCTTCCTTTACTTTCTGATTTTCTCTTGCAGGTCAAACTGAAAAACTGTCTTGGAGCAGAGAAAATAATCTTGCTGAAAAAAGTTCAATTGTCAACATGTTTGTAGCAATGTAATTTACAGTAACAACAGCACATCCTCTTTAATGCTACAGATGTATAAACTCTATTGCCCCCCTCAGGACAATAGTTTGTTAGTGGCACAATAATTTGCATTAAAACTGATAAGGTCCTATGCTGTGCACCAAATATCCAATAATTATTTATTTGTTAACACTGACGAACAATTTGATGTCCGCAATTTTAGACAGGAAGTGAAATCAGGCATCAAAAACTATAATAATGTAATACAAAACAATAACAGTCACATTTGAATTATTTCTACTGTTTGATCATATATATGGCATGAAACTCTAGATGACACACTCCGATAGTTCTCTCTCAATCTGACCTAATGATATCATTATCAGATGGCACAGCTGATTGGTTCTCTCCTGTATCAATAGCCAATGAGCTCGCTGCTCAGCATTCAAATATATGACTAGTGTTTGCTGTAGCAGTTTGCAGTGTGGTTCAGAAACCCTACACCTTCCTCAGCTCCACCTGCATAGATCTGCTACGAGGTGATTCATGTGTGCTGTATGGGGGTTATTTCATGTATGTTATATGTGCAGCAGCAGTATTTCTTACATGCTCACAGCAGCATGTTGTGGATGTATTGGCAGTAGCAAGTCTCAGTACTTGCTCTGCCACAGCAGCAGCGTAGCAGATCTATTCCGCCAAGACCAAATACATTAACATTGTCATGTACATTACCATGCAAATCCCTCAGAGTTGTCATGACAGAAATATTTATAAAAATAAAATAAATTGTTTCATTGATATATTTTATTTCGGTATAAATAAGAAAAAAATATATAAATAAAAGATCAATGCAAAAACAACTATTATTTATTTTAATAAAAAAAAGACTGAATGAAACAAATGTCATTCAGTGTAGCAATAATTCACGTAACCAAAAGTCTTGTCAGACATATTAAGAACAAGAATTATTAGATGACATTACAAAAAACATTGAATTTTTACATAAATACGTATGTTACACTGAATGATGATGGAACATTATTTCACCCATGTTTTGACATTTTATTTCACAAACGTTATTTGAAACATTAAAGTAAGCATTTGCATATAATAAGCTTTCTGTGTATATATATATATATTAAATCTGTTTGTCAATTTAATTTGTTGCAGACACCAAAATATGATTGTGTGTATATATATATATAAATTTAAACTTTATAAATATTTAAAAAAAACATACACACACAAAGCAAAAATGACTGGAGTTTGTTTAAAAAAATTACAATACTTATTAAATGTCTATTTCAAACTTATTTAGGACTTGTCTTGCTTGGGCCAAAAATCACATTTCAACAATGATTCCATGCCCACTAAAAAGGAGGTCTTTGTTAATAAACATGGCCTGGGCTTTCTCTTTCATTTCGTCAAGCTACTGTTTGAGTGCAACTGCCAACTCCCATAAGGCTTTTCAATCTAATCCCAATTACACCACCTGCCAACACGAGTGCCACAAAACGCTTACAGTTCACATCAAACCCTAAACAATGGAGTTCCGCTTCACATCAAGCCTGAAGATAAAGAGGGGCAAAACGATTGTGCTTCTTCTCCAGCGTGCTCTGAGTGAAGACAATTTGATGAAAAAACAACACAGATTTGTTTTTGGTTAAGTTCATTTTGTCTACAGATAGAGGGACTGTTCATACCAAGCAAAATGGGAGGAAAATCACAAGAAAGACAGAGAAGCCAAACCCTCTAATGTGAAATGACAGTCACCTCAAGACTCCTACACACACACACACACGCACGCACGCAGCTGCTTCCATGTCCTCCAGCGACTGTCTTATCTCTGTAACCCAAAGGCCTTGCAAGGACCAAAGAAAGAGGTCGGTCTAACCATCTACAGAGAGATACACACAGCTTGTGTGTGTGTGTTTTGCCTATACTGTGGAAAACAAATGTCTCTGCAAGGATAGTAAAACCTGAAATCCCCAACATAATGTCCAATTTATTTCATAACATACTAAATAATGTCCCTATATTTTAATAACTAGATTTTAATGGCCATTTTAAATGCATTTTTCATTTTTAATCAGATTTAATGGAATATGAACATTTACTGAAATTCAATCACCGTCAGGCCATCCAAGATCTGGATGTGTTTGTTTCTTCATCTGAACAGATTTGGAGAAATGTAGCATTGCATCACTTACTCACCAATGGAGCTTCAGCAGTGAATGGGTGCCGTCAGAATGAGAATGCAAACAAACAGCTGATAAAAACATCACAATAATCCACAAGTAGTCCCTCAATAATGTCTTGTGAAGTGCTAGGCTGCATGTTTTTACTGTTTTTCCTTGTAAATGCTGCTTGATCTGTGCATATCTCTCTCCTGATTCAGGCGAGGACTTTTTCATTGGCGAAAGCAGTATTATGGATAGAGGACTTGTTTGAAGTAAAAAAAAAACGTCTTAATGATAGATTTGTTCTAACAAACAAGCAGTTTTTTTACTTCACAAGACATTAATTGATGGACTGGAGTGGTGTGGATTACTTGTGGATTATTGTGATGTTTTTATCAGATGTTTGGACCCTAATTCTAACGGCACCCATTCACTGCAGATGATTCATTGGTGTGCAAGTGATATATTTAGTAATGCTAAATTTCTACAAATCTGCTCCTATAAGAAGCAAACATATCTACATCTTGGATTACCTGAGGATGAGTGAATTTTCAGATGCTAGTTCTTTAATGACCAGAGGAGACATTTGGACACTTAAATTTAAACTTGAAACAAACAAAAAAAATAATAATTCTGTAATCATTTGAAACCTATAGCATCCATTTTATTTCGAGTTATTTCATTCTTCCTGTAGCATATGTAGCACCAGAACCCACATCAATCAATACAAATCTCATTGTAGTTTATGGATTTGCTCATCCTTTGACCAGCCAGAAATTTTAAAAGACATTTTAAAGCTTAATTGAATGACCGCTCAGCACCTCTGATACATCCGTTTCACAGATTGCTAAGCATTATGGGTCTCAATCAATGTGCTGAAGGCAGTTTCCTGTTGACGTCCCCTCCTCTGTCTGTCCTTTAGATTTACAATTGGATTTTGCAGACATTATCACATATTGTGGACACATTCAGACCACACAATATAAAATATTTCAATCATTTCCGAAGCAGAAATTCTTTTCATCTTAGGTCAGTGTTTTAAAATTCCAGAGCCGGTTGCAAACGTTGTCAAACACCTAATTTAATTAAACAAGTACCCATGGGAGCTTTGATGGCAAAAGGTTAGCAGGGTATAAAAAAAAAAAAAAAATCATCCTGTCAAATAAAAAAAAAAATCAGCTTTATTCAATAATGATATTGAACTGATCCCAGATAGTCCAAAATACTGTGCAGTATCTCTACACAATTTGTTTTCTATTCATATTTATTTTTATACAAATTTATTTGTATACTTCAAATAATTTTCAGATTAATTTGTACTATTTATCTCTGCTATATATATTTTTTCAAAATATTAAACATACTGTACTTATGTTATATATTTGTATTATTTATTTTAAATTGTATTGTTTCTCTATATGTATTTATATTATACTACATATATTATATTATATTATAGAAGACTTATTTATTTATTATAAATATTATTCTATATATTTATTTATTATATTTTCGGATAAAAGCCTTTCACAATTCAAAATTAGTACGCTGCAACCGATCTCCTTGCCTTTTGTTCAAATAACACAAACTAAGCAGGTGAAGAATGAATCTGGACAACTGAACAACTCTAATTTGGTGCTTTGCTAATGAAAGAAGACATTCACAGTTCTTCTGCAAGATGTTCTTTCAGTAATTAAACTTCTTTCCTGTTAATCGGTGTTCTGCTTTATTTACGTTGAGGAGAATGACATTGTAGTCGGTCACCCATGAAATGTGAGGAAACGACACATTAAATATTTTTGTTTCTGAAAAGCTTACAATATGCTGACTACATAGTGAATACTGTACACTATACACTGCAATCCAGTATATGAAACAACATATTCGACAACAAATGTTTCAAACAGTAGAGTGCAACATAAATACAGAAAATGTGCATATATGCACAGTATACTGCAGAAACAATACTAGTAGTAGTTGTGATACTCTATCAGTCCTTTAAAGAGTGACAATATACCCCTCGCAAACCACAAATAAAGCTTCATTAATGACACAACTAAAGACTTTTAGTTGTATCTATTTATAATGGGTCTTTAATCCTAAAATTGTAATTGCTAGCATGAAATCACTCAATCACAACAGTAACTGAATAGAGCACAAGACCAATAACAAAATGTCTGCCAGTGTCGGCTGAGTCATCCCCCACCCAGAACACCTCTAACCGCACAAAGGGCCTGTGGCCCTTCCCACTCAGCTTTCCACAACAATTTCAGTGACAATGGATCCGCAGGGAACCGATGGAGGCGGGAGACACAGCAACAACAACCAGGTGAGATGACGTGCTAATGATGAGTGGCACTGACAACCGGGGACACATGCTTCCCCTGCCAACATCAATCAGTCAATCACAACCAGGGATCATTTGAGCCTTGTGGCATATCTTTTATCTGATCTGAGAGCAGTTTTGCTTGGTTTGTAGGGTGAAACGATCAGTGAGATGTTTAGTTCTCAAAGAGCTCTAGCTGTTTGTCTTGTGAAAGATTGAGATATTTGTTGTGAATATATATTAGTTTTGTAGTATTAGACAAGCAACAAACACTTTGGAATCTTCTTGCATGTTTATGACATGATAAAAACTGTAGTAAACATATATCAATGCCCTGTCATTCATCCACACCAATAGGGGTCAGTACAAAATCCGAGATCACTGTATTACTAACTGCACTTTTACAGTAGTTAAAGGGTGTCATCATTTACACACCCTCAAGATTTTCCAAACCTGTATGAAAACAAAGGTAAACAAGTTGCTGGTATCCACTGACTTCCATAGAATGGAAAAACCACTATGGATTTCAGTGGCTACCAGCAGCTGTTTGGTTACTAGTCTCGTGTAGCCAGACCTTCAGACTGATGGCTGAAGGTCTGGAATCTATGGTAGCTTTCATTGGCCAAGGCCCGCCCATGAGGCCATTTGACCGACATGTCAAATAACCAATCACAGTTCGTTTCGTTCAGCGTCACGTTTCGGTGCATGGTAATGTCATCACAATAACAGACCGGTGTGTATAACTCTCGGACGTATATTTTAAAAATTCTATGCCGCGAACTTCAAATATTTCACATACTTTTGAAAATCCAGCATTTAGTTGATCCTGATAAGCGTTTGTCCTCACAGTTGTAAACACGACGGCTTTCTTCTTTAACGAGGGGCTTTGGCATCACGTCATCTTTGTTTCCAGGCGGAACTTTAAAGAACACGACACACATGTCTCCCGGAAATCCTGTATAATTCAACCATTCCAACAAAGACTTCGAAACTCCTGAAGTGTTTCCACTTTTGTGTGCCATATGCATCAGACGTTTAGCCAACGTTCTGTGGGCGTGACGTCTGAGGCTGAGACTATTTGGTTACCAGCTTTCTTAAAAATATCTTCTTTGGAAAAATACAATGAGTAAATGATGACAGAATTTCCAGTTTGGGGTGAAACAACCCTTCTAAACTGTTGTCATGCTCTTATTTTGTAGTTTATTAAACTTGTGAATTTACAATTTGAATGCTGTCATATTTATTGTGCCCAACTCCCTTGTGCACAATAAATATGACAGAAAATACACTTTAGTTTGTTCGGGAAAAAACTTGCTTTTACTGGAAAAGCTATGATATTTTGAAAACAGCTGGGCGAGTCATGCTACTGCAAAATGTAGGTAGCATCAATGGTTTTATGCTAGTTACGCCCAATCAGTAGTTTCGTAAAACAGTTTTACCTCTGAGAGGTCAACAGAGGTCTCTTCTCAAGATACACTCCACAGAAAACATGAGGCATCTAACACCAGAATCTTATGAAGTGTGAGGACTGACTTCTGTACACAACAGAAAAACTTGGTAAATCTGAGGCTAGATCAGCCTTTAGTGTCTTTGTTAGTCTTGATATATCATCCACTGTATAATGAACCTTATTCAGAGGAGATGCCTTATTGTCACCATGGAATTATAAGTTTCTTTCTGACAATTTCGTCAATAAAGTCATTTTGTTTTCTTTGAGTATTCTCGTAGCTTCATAAAATTATGGTTGAACCACTGATGTCACATTGACTATTTTAACGATGTCCTTGCTACGTTTCTGGGCCTTGAGCGTGGTAGTTGTGTTGCTGTCTATGCAGGGTCAGAAAGCTCTCAAATTTCAGCAAAAATACCTTAATTTGTGTTGCGAAGATTAACAAAGGTTATTAATGGCAGAATTGCCATTTTTGGGTGAACTATCCCTTTAAAAAAAGAAAAAAGTTCTATCTACAAAGTAATTGGAATACAAAAACTTTGATGCTCAATATCTCAAAACCCCTCAGAATGCAGATAGAAACTTAGTTAAAGGTGGCCATATTAGTATGACAAACAAAAATGAGTCTGAGATTGAGGGCTCAATGTTTGTAAACCATTCTTGGGTAAATTGTTGCTTTGAATTCAATGTTATTATAAACCAATCATCAAGATGTTTTTAACGTCAAACCATTGCTTCTGGCTAAAACATGAATCTTCTATCCATAATGCTTTCTCCACTGAATAAATCATCCTGTCTGAATCAGGAGAGACATATGCACAGATCAAGCAATGCTTACAAGCAAAAACTGTCTAAAACAGTTCTAAACAAATAAATTGGTAGATTTTGATGTGAGAGGAGAACAGAAGATGGAAGGATTATTATGGATTATAGACTGTATTTTGGCCAGAAGCGATGGTTTAAATTTAAATTTGTCTTGATGGATTTGTTTCTTACAAATATGCAGTTTTTCACTTTACAAGATGTTAATTGATGGACTGGAGTGGTGTGGATTACTTGAGGATTAGCTCGTGGTAGCTATTTGGGCTCTCATTCTGAAGGCACCCATTCACTGCAGAGGAACCATTGGTGAGCAAGTGATACAATGCTGCATTTCTCCACATCTTCCTATGAAGAATCCAATCCATCTACACCTTCATCTAAATTTTCAGCAAATGTTAATTTTTGTGTGAACCATTACTTTTTAAAAATACATTTGCCTATGGAGAAAATAAATGAAGTTTCTACTTCGGGAATGTAACATCTGCACTCGGTTGTGGGAGTTTCCAAATCATTTGTGATCAGATATTCAAAAGCTATGAACATTTCCACAAGTTGACTGTAACACTAGGGCACTCAGCAGCAATAGCGCCTGCTAGTGGTATGGCAACACGACGATGCAAACAGGAAATTTCAGGCATATACAGAGGTTACTGCGTGCATGTTACATAAATATCAGTGCTTTGTGAGCACTTGAGAGTGTGTGACGGATGGGACGCTGCAGACAGCTGGCAGGGTCTGCGCTCTCGCCCAGCCTTTGACTAATAAGCCCATTTCATGTCTCATTACATGCCCCCATTCAGTAGTTGCACTTCTTCCTGCACGTACGCATAGAGGAGCTGATGCCCAAGCACATGTGCAGGATGATAACAACATTCCTGCCTTTTGCGAACCACGTTTATAAGCTTCGTAGGATACAATGGATTACATAACCGCGCAGTAGGAGAAAATCACCATTTTATTTCCAGACCTAATAAGTCATAAACCTGTGGATAGAGTTTTTTTTTCCCCCAAGCTTTTTTGGATACAAAGTATGTCGTGCTTGACTGCAGTGGTGCCATTTATTTGGGATCTACGGGGAGGACTGAAGGCACTTCATACCCTTTTCATTCATAACTATGGCTTGTTAGAGGCAGGATTGTTTTCGTTGGAGTAAAATGTCAGCGGTGGGGCCATTTAAAGAACATTAACAAATGGTTAATTCTGAATAACAAGCCTCAGTTTTTTTTACAGCAGAGCAGTTATAGTACTGATCTGTGAACAGTCTTATGGGTTTTTAGGAGAGATTGGGATGGGAAGGTGTCGATCCCGATCTTTTTCTGAGGAACATGCTTGCTGAAAGTGTTTACTGTAACAGCTATCTATTAATGCAGAAATCTCAGAGAGGGGTTTAAATGTACATTAGCACAGAGATAGTAGGAATGCTTATGCAACATCTAAAATAGCTGCTTCAGTACATTCACTCCGATGTATGACATGATTTATGGAGAATAAATGCTGGATCAGACAAAACACTCAACAAACTGCTTAATCTATGGAAATGCATATGATGTAGTGGTTGCATCGCATATATGTGTGTATGTCTTTCTCTCTCTTTGTGTGTGTGTGTGTGTGTAATAAAACCCTTACTTCATAGGCAATAAATAAATAAAAGTATTGTACAGTGTAAGTGATAACACATTGGAATAAATTAATAATAATAAATAATCTTAAAATGGTATAACCATTCATAAGTAAATAAATGATATCACTATAAAGTATATTACAAAAATTACAAAAGTTATAGGATGTATAAATAAACATAATAGATAGACAGACAGACAGACAGATAGATAGAAATATTACAATTAAATATATTGTTATATCTCATTATTTACATATGAGAGGAAATTAATACTGTTTAAATACTGCTTAAAAATCTTAATTTTTAAAAATAATTTACACAATAATATATAACTAATAGTATTATTTATAAATAAAAAATAAAAGTTATTATAGAATTTAATGTTAACTATAGGACTAAATGAAATTAATAATAATGCTTAAATAATTGTGAAAACTTACAAATACAAAATCATTGGTCTAATTTAATTTTTTTATATTATATATATATATATATATATATATATATATATATATATATATATATATATATATATAAATATACACTGAACAACACTTTTGTTTTTGCCCCCATTTTTCATGAGCTGAACTCAAAGATCTAAGACTTTTTCTATGTACACAAAAGGCCTATTTCTCTCAAATATTGTTCACAAATCTGTCTAAATCTGTGTTAGTGAGCACTTTGCCTTTGCCGAGATAATCCATCCACCTCATAGGTGTGGCATATCAAGATGCTGATTAGACAGCATTATTATTGCACAGGTGTGCCTTAGGCTGGCTACAATAAAAGGCCACTCTAAAATGTGCATGAATAATTTATAAATAGATGAAAATTATGAATGAATGACCCATATAATAATAATAATAATAAAAACATAATATTACATAAACACATGCATACATACTTACAGTATATAACATATAAACATAACCATATACATTTTATAGTAAGAAATGTTAAGAGTTACGAAATGACCCTGTTAAGAATAATTTTCCATGTGCTTGGTAATATCACCAGGGTGATGATGGTGAGGCAGAGATGGATGTGTTTCTTTTCACTCCAGCATTCTGTTAAAAACAGCACTGCTCTGTCAGCGTCAGGCTTCAAACAGATGGGTAATATCATCCTGTGATGATGTGTGACGGCTCTGGGGTGCGAGGTGGCCTTGGCCAGGCAGGTGAGCACAACACTCACAGCTGAACAGCTTCCTACTGTAGCTGATGCTGAGCGAGGCCCTATAGCTGAAGTAGGTGTGTGTTTGGGTACAAATGTACCCTTATATTCACCCATTAGAACCTAAGTGGCATTAAAAATTAAATGTCATAAAATTGATGGAAAAACATCCCTCAAGTCATATTGTTCTCTTATTGTTTCTACTATATGGCTGCTCTACCACCTTTTATGAACCATAGACCCACCTGTTTTATGAAATGTAAAAATTTGAATATTTCTTTGTCAAATAGCAGTCGTCATGTGTGTGTGTGTGTGTGTGTGTGTGTGTGTGTGTGTATATATATATATATATATATATATATATATATATATATATATATATATATATATATATAATTTAAATAAAGATTTAAGCATTTTATATATATATATATATATATATATATATAAAATGCATTTTATATGATACATTTATTAATTTATATTTTAAATTAAATTAACAAATTAATCAACTATCATATATATTTGTCTATGAAATATATATTTAATAATTAATATAAAATATTAACAATAATTAATTAATAATTATAATAATTGTATTATTATAAATAATAATAGTAGTATAATTTATTCATAAATAAATAGTAGTATGGTACAAATAAATTATAAATAAATAAAAGTACATTTAGTGATAGCATGAGATGAAATCAAATGAATAAATATGAAAATATTAATATAATAATAATAATAACAATAATAGCAATACAATGTGATTTGCTGTATAAATGCTGTCTGGGTAGGACTGGAACACAGCCATAGTTCACACTTTTTCTCCTGCATATTTGAAGGACCTTTTTAACTCTCTTATTCTTCTTTGTACATCGTCTCTCAAAAGGGTGCACTTCTTTTCTTCTGCTGGCTCTATTCTCCGTCCTATTCTTTTCTATAGAGGGAACATTTCTCTCCCCTCGGCCTTGACTTTTTGTTTGTCGATATGTCTCTCACTCTCTCTCTTTGGCCCGTCTCCTCGGGACAGACTGCACTTGCGGCCCTCCACTCCTCAATGCGTTCCACTCAAACGGCACAAAGGTCTCCTGGGGGAGCCTGGTCGTAAAGCCATCACACGGGCCCTAAATCTGCCCCGCCGCCCACCATGGTAGGCCCTCCCTGCTGCCAATCAGAGCAGAAAGTAGACCAGCACAAAACCCTTATCGCAGCAGAAACCAAAACCCTTGAGACCTGCAAGTGAGTCTGGAACGAGTCGCAAGTGCCATTGATGAGCCAAAAGGGACAAGAGTTAAAACACAGGTCTAAGCACACTGCACTCGGGCCTAGACTACATGGAAAGAAGCTGTACATCAACTCATTATACTGGAAAAAACAACCTAGCTTGAGTTAAATCTCAAGCACAGGGCCACTATAGATATGACGGTGCATTTTGCGCTTGACTGAACCATAAACCCTATGTAAGCACACATGGGACAAAAATCAAGCCTAGACACACAGACGCCACACAGACAAAGGCAGAGATGCCTATCCTAAACAACTGTCCCAGCAGTACTGTAAATCTAGCAAAGCTTAGCTTTTAACCTTTCAGTAACAGCAATAAAACTAATTTCTAAGAGCTTAAGAAATTCAATTAAAGTTACTCTTTTAATTTACGCAGATTTAAGGTGATTATTTAATTGTAAAAAAAACAACAACATATATTTATACATAAACGTCCAAAAGTTCACGTCAGTTTTTATTTTTTATTTTTTTTATTAAGAGTTCTATTCAGCAAGAATGCATTAAATTGATCAAAATTGACTGTAAAGACATTTATAATGTTGCAACATATCTCTATCTTCTATCTCTGTAAAAAAATAAACACAAAAATAGTATGATTTCTATTATTCTGATCATCTGACACTGAAGACTAGAGTAATGATACTGACATTCAGTTTTGCCTCACAGGAATACATTGCATTGTAAAATATGTTCAAATATGATTTAATTTAACATATTATAAAATGTAAAAATATTTTATAAAATTACAGTTTTATTACAATTGTATTATACTTTGTTACTATTTTATTATATTAAAATACATATATATTATTATATTATATTTTATATATATATATATATATATATTATTTCTTTTTTTTTACTTATCACATTTTGAATTATTATTTTTTCATTATTTAATTTACTCTGATATCATTAAGTTGTACAATACTTTTAATTAATTAATTAATTTCTGCATATATGTATGTATAAGTATGGATGGATTGATGTATGTATTTATTTATTCATTCATGTATGTATATATAAAACATACAAAATATCTGTCATCGTGCCTTACATCAGATATGAGATGTACAGATACTGTTGCTTCTAAAGGCAACAAATGCACACTTTCACTTTTACAGCATTGTTATAAATTACTTCACATAATATAGCTGACATAGTATGACACACTTACTTCTGTTAATATAGTCATTAATGGACTGAAAGCAAACTCAGCATGAGCGCTGAAAATCCAAATCACCGTTGACACATAGAGAATTACATTCTCAGCAACACAAGATATTATGTATATAAATATATATTTATAAATAAATGAAAATTAACTCTAGAAACATCTACAAATAGCTATAACATAATATATCATATTAAGTATAGTACAAACACACACAACAATTGATATACTGTTAAAGACCAAAAGTATTTGGAGTGGCTGTCATACATTAGTGGATCATGTTCATAGAGACCGAGCCGAATACTTTTGGGGTCCTTAAATTAAATATCATCACCTTTAAATGTAACAAGAGCAATGACATTAGGTGTCTACAAGAACTAATAACCAGCAATAAATTAAAAATAAGTAATTTCAACAAAATTAACCTCCAGTACTAGAGCATCTTTTTAAAACAAGAGTAAAAAGTGCAGATCAGGTCACTTACCTTCCAGCAGGTCTCGTGCCAGACCCGGTTCTGCCCCTGTGGACCGAACAAAGTCTGACAGGACCGCATCCATGTCCAGAGTCATGGGATCATGTGGCTGTGCTGCCTGCCCTGCAGCTTCACGCTCTCATCTACACAAAAATCACAGGAAATATCACAGAAATCATTGAAGAACATCAAATAAATGAAAAAACAACAACAACAAAAACATGGATTGAGCACAAAATGCAGCATTACCAGTACATCAGGCTGTTATTTACAGTTTGATCACATTCAGATTAATCAGAGATGAATGCAGCCTGAGGAATGAGTGACATGACTGTGAGGAGTGACTGCACTGACCAAAAAAAAAGGTGTAGGATTTACTTTGAAACAGTTTTCACTTTTCACTCAGAAAATGGTAGTAATGGTATATATTTACAACAGTTCTTTCTACTCCTCAAACCTGATTGGCTGAGAGGAGTGTGATATTCTAGTGATAACAGCACTCCAATTGTTTCACTGTTTTTATAACTCCGCTTGCAGTATTTCTCACAGCGAGTGTCATGGCGGATGCCCACATCCACTGTAATTTTAATAAAACCTATGTCAGACTAACAGAATTCATCAGCCGAAAGTTTTAGAAGAACGTTCCATGCTAACATTTTGTGATCATTAATAAACACCAGACAACTTTGAACGAACAGGTTAAAAGTTATCAGATATGTTTATAACTTTGATACAACATTGCCACAATGTTAAGTCCTGAGAACATTCACTTTTAGCTGGGAACTAAGTATAGTAAAAATATAAATACAAAATAAAGACCAAAATTGTTTGGAGTGGTTTCAGCAACCAGCTCCGCCCACGTCCCATTTTCGATTATCCGGGAGTGACGCGTTGTGATGTGCTTGCCAAGATGGTGACGGCCAACTCCGCCTACTTTGGGCTTCAAAAATGCTCTTCAGAAACCTACGGGTAACGTCACGGACACTACATCCATGTTTTTTTTTTACAGTCTATGATTGACTTCCATTGTATTTTTTCCCATACTATGGAAGCCAATGGCTGCCATCAATTGTTTGGTTAGCAATATTCTTCAAAATACATGTATCTTATTAACAGAAGAAAGAAACTCATACAGGTTTGGAACAACTTTAGGGTGAGTAAATGAGGACAGGATTTTCGTTTTTGGGCAAACTGTCCCTTTAAGTGGTGGTGTGTCAATAAACTGTTGCATGCGTGCTTATGAGTGTGTTCTGCTGTCACAAGGCCATGCGAGTGATTCACAGTGTTGGACAGCGGACAGACTGGTGTGATGTTTCAACACTGTGCTGCCAGTATGCGGGCTGCGAGTGGGATTTTTCAGCTGGAACACATTGGCTGTGACATTCTGCTCAAGGCCTTTTTTGTCATTGCCTTATGAAATGCACTGTGGTTTAATGGTGGTGAGATCAGACCAAACCCTGCTATGCTGGCTGGAGGGGGGAACACCTACGGGTTCGCTGCAATAACAGAGGACTGTTTATCCGTGCACGTGTGCCGTGTGTCAGACAGCCGGACAGAAGGCCAGC
This sequence comes from Barbus barbus, assembly GCF_936440315.1. Lineage (NCBI taxonomy): Eukaryota > Metazoa > Chordata > Actinopteri > Cypriniformes > Cyprinidae > Barbus > Barbus barbus. Next base: position 8,712,792 of record NC_136728.1, on the reverse strand, counting down.
AGCTTCCGCACCATTTACGGAGCGTGACACAAAAATGAGAAGAATGTGAAACTGCCCACTGTGCAGAACAAGCTTAACTGCCCACTACTGAGTGCAACTCACAGACCTGAAACATGCTTTATGATGTGTTCTGTATATGGATGGGTCATGAGTCAAATATAAGACAAAAATTTGCTTGACTTGAAAAATAGTATTAAAGATACATACAGTTCTTTCTGGTCCTTGAATCTGATTGGCTGAGAGGAGTGTGATAAACTAGTGATAACAGCACTCCAACCATTCCACCATTTGTATAACTCAGTTTGCAGTATTTCTTACACCAAGTGTCAAATCCACTATAATTTTATAAATAATCGGTAGGGGGTGGGGGGTGGGGTGTCCAGTGGAATGTGTTTTCTACAGAGGGACCACTTGCTAAGGGCCCCTAAAACTCTAAACACATCTCTGAAAATAACACTGTTTTTATATCACGGAATATAGTTTTAAGAGTTTTTAGGCAAGAAGGTTTAGACTTCAAATATGCAATTTGTTAATAAAAACAACATCTATTCGAAAATTTGCTTTGTTGTTTTTGGAGATGTGAGCTCCAGGGCATCAGTAATGTTAATGTTAAACAAAATCATGAAATTAATTAAACATTTCATTACTCCACTCATATGTTTGGATACTTACGTGAAGTATGTTTTTGGTCTCTAATCTAAACGGAACAGATGAGAGCAAGCTTCCAAACAATACAAAGTAATCCACTGCACTTTGCATAAGATTACAAACCCTGCAACTACATTCTGCTATAGCCATTAGAGAAGCCTGACTAACCCTGCAGAATTAAACATAAGATTAGATCATTCACTCTCTAAGAGACAGAGCACATTAACAATACCAATTGTATGGTCTCTGCCGGCAGGTGGTTTCTTTTTGTGATTTTTCATAGGTCACATGCTGCCAGATGTTGTCCGGTTAAAACAGATGACAGAATGACATAATCACAAAGCCTGATGACCTTTACACAACCAGTGTGGTAATATATAATGTGGGAAATTACAAATATATAACATGCAGTATATACTTACAAATAAGTGTTACAAATTATTTAGATATTATTATATTTTTAATTAATATTTTAAAGGGCACCTATTATGCAAAATCCACTTTTACATGGTGTTTAATGTGTGTTGGCAGTGTGTGAACACAACTACCCTACAATGATAAAAATCCACCCACTCCTCATTTTTAAATCCCCTTTAAACCAAGTCAGTCTCAGTAGGCCTGCCGTTCTGATTCTCACGCAGTGTGACGTCACATTACATAGGGCTGGGCCATGGGGGTTGATTGACAGCCCTGCGTTGCCATAGTTTCCGCCCTCAGCGGTTACACTGTCCTCCATGTTCTCCGCGCCCGAGTAGCTGTAACGTCAACAATGTCTCGCAAGCAATCCCCGTGCTCTGTGTTTGGATGTAAGACTGAACATAAGAGTCTTAATTTTCTCCCAACATTTGAGCTGCTGAGGACACTGTGGATTACTTTCATTTTTCAAGGTAATGCGCCTCAAAATCTACCTAAATACGTGTATCACTCCAGACACCTTTGTGAATGTCATGTCGTTATAGTGCTTGGCATTTTAACAGTATTTGTGTGCATACATTAAGTATTTTTAACTGATCAGCGCCGTGCTTGTGAGATTAGTTTGCGCTGTTCGTAGCACGAGAGTCGTTCACTCGGGCAACTGATCCGCGCCGATGTCAGGTCAGCGCGGCGCAAGCTCTTTAACATCGTGCTATTTCGTCCCACTTTCAGTGCATTTGGCTTCCCATATGTACGGCTAAACACTGAGTCTCTTGCTCTCAGTTATGTTGCTGTTTATTGCTGTAAGTTATATATGCAATGCAGAGAGACGTATAGGCGACACCCTCTTCTGGAGACGGGGCGGGAATATGCAGCTCATTTGCATTTAAAGTCATACACTCCAAATCAGCTCTTTTGTAGACACACCCCAAAATTATATTTTCCAGCTGTTATAATAAATGTTCCCTTTCGATACTTCACGCGTACTGCGTCGCTAGACGCTATGGGAAAAACTCCTTTTTCTCCGAGGACTGAAGACTTTTTCAATCACGCAGTGTGACTGCACAGCCATTGGTTCGTGCAGTAAATAAAAACGGACCAATGGCTCGTCAGCGGCGCTGCACAAGCCTATGGCGGCAAAGCCCGCCAGAAAGGGCGGGGCCATCTGGCTATATAAGCGGGCGCTTCACCGTAGGAAATCAGATCAATTCTCCTTCAGCGACTACGATTATCCTTTCGCTGACACTCGGGACTGAAGACGCTCGCCGTAGAAACGCCTCGCTGCAGATAGAAGGTGCCTTTTCCTCTGCGCCCTCTCGCTGTTCTGCCTGCTCTTCGAGCTGCTCCAGCGACCTGTGCAGATGCCAGCCTCGTTCCCTGCGGCCATCCGGTGAGTCTAAAATCAAATTTATCTGAAAGAGCAAATTTCAAGCGATGTTGTTGCAAATGTCGTACTGCGGGTGTGGCTCGTGCAGGGAATTGTGCACAATGCAGAAGGGCGGTGAGCGCTTCACCTGTATGGGCAACGCCCACACAGACTGCGCGTTCACTGAGACAGAATGCTCACTCGAGTATGAGTCTTGCTCTTCTCCACTCGCTGGCCTTCTATGAAGGCAGCTCCGTTCTTCTGTTTCTCCTCTCTCAGCAAAGCTCGGAGAATGAAACAACAGAGCCACGGGGCTAAGTAACTGGTTTTGAATGATCCCACGCCGGCTCAAGAGCCCGCGTGCTCACTCTTACCGCAGCGCTCTGATCCGCCGGTGTTTTTGCACGTGAGAATCACCGCCCCTGGTTACATGAGCGGCTATATCCTCTTGGGCGGACAGGAGTAGAAAGCTATCTTTGACAGCTTTGCGTGTGCGTGTGAGTCGCTGAAGCTGCTCCCTCACAAACAGACTGCTTTCATTGAAAGCCATCCCTGATTCGCTCGCTATAAGGCGCCCACCGTCTTCCCCGCTTTCATGTTCCTCTTCTCCCAGGCACCTCGGAGGAAGGAACTCTTAACTCGCGGGGCAGAGCGATCAGGCTTGAGTGATTGCACGCCGGTTTATCTCGTGTGCTCACTTTAATCTGCTAGAGTGTGTTAACACATGAGGATCAGCGCCCCTCATCGCATTGAGTGGCACAATCCTTCTATACAGATTTTACAATACTGCGCTGGTTGGCCCCGCCTTCCCCGCTCTCACTCTCTGGAGTCTGCGAGATCGCGGGGCTGAGTGATCAGGCTCGAGTGAGTTTTGCGCGCCGCCATAGCCCCTCGTGTTTTATTCTGCACACAGCGCTTTGATCTGCCGGTGTGTTTACACTAAGGATTAGCGCCTCTCGCAGCTCTTTGATCTGCTAGCGCTACTTTCACTATTAAGCTGTCCTTGCTGCGCTCGCGGTTATCCTACTTCAACGAAGTTGGCCCCTCCTCCCCTGCTCTCGTATTTCTCCTCTCCCAGTTACCTTGGATAAGAAATAGCAAATCACGGGTTTGAGCATTCAAGCTTGAGTGAATTTACGCTGGCCAAAGCCCCGTGTTTCACTCTCCATACAGCTTTGATCTGACCGCGTGACAGTCTGTGTCTTGCCCTGCCTCCCCTCGTCCGCTACGAATGGATCTGATGGGATGCGCGCATCAGTTTTTGATCTGCCAGGGTGTTTACACACAAAGATCATCAGTACACCTCTTCTAATGAGTGGTTTGATGTTTTTAGGCAGATCGATAGAAAAGGCTGTCATTATGATTATCTCTGTCAGCTTCAGACTTTAGCTCGGGGTGTCGACGGCAATGTGTTTGTGTACATACTGTTGTGAACTGGGCCCGTTCAAATAGCTCCCACACACCCAATCACTACTATAGTGAGGAAAAGTAAAACGCAAACATTTTCAAAAGAGTAATTTTCTCTTCCTCTTAACAGGGGTGTCGAGTCCCCACACCGCGACTCACCACCCGAATTAATCCAACACCCTTGCCACACGGGCCGAGGCCTGGCAGGCCATCCCCGGAGTGTCTCATTGGGTTCTGGGGATTATAGAATGAGGTTATTCACTTCGATTCGCTCAAAGACCCCCGCGGTTCAGCGTTGTGGTCTCCACCTCAGTGCTAAGCAGCAACGCTCACGTCCTGCGAGCCGAGGTGAAGAATTTGCTGGCAAAAGGGGGCTGTAGAAACAGTTCCTCAATCTTAGGCGTCTGAACCGTGCCCTCATGAAACGGCCGTTCAGAATGACTACACTGAAGCAGATTCTCTTGCAAATTCGCTCAGGGGACTGGTTCTTTTCGCTGGATCTGGAAGATGCTTACTTTCACATCCAGATAGCTCCCACGTCACAGACGATTCTGGATATTCGCCTTCGAGGGAGTGGCTTACCAATACACGGTCCTGCCCTTAGGGCTGGCTCTGGCTCCTCGCACTTTTGCAAAGTGCATGGACGCAGCCCTCCCTCCTCTGAGACAGATGGGAGTTTGTGTCCTGAATTACCTCAACGATTGGCTTATTCTAGCACAGTCGAAGGCCGAGCTAATAGCCCACAGGTCCCTCCTCTTCAGTCACTTTAGAGTGCCTGGGACTCAGGATCAATTTTGCCAAGAGCTCTCTGTCCCCCAGCCAACGAACTGCGTTCCTGGGGGACAGTTTTCGACTCAGCCCGCATGAGGGTAAGATCAACTGCCAAGAAATGCCGGCAGTATGTCAAGCCATTTGGTTCTTCCTGCCAGTCCAGAAGGGACACCACGTGCTAGTCCGTTCAGACAGCATGACGGTGGTGTCGTACATAAATCGCCAGGGCGGGCTCACCTCGAAACGCCTTTTCGAGATGGTAGAATGCCTCTTGGAGTGGGCACATCTCAACCTGCGTTCACTGAGAGCAGTTCATGTGCCCAGCATACTGAACCAAGGAGCAGATATGCTCTCTCAGAGCAACGTCCCCTCAGAGGAGTGGATGCTCCACCTACAGACGGTTCAGAAAATCTGGTAGATCTTTGGCAGGGCAGAGGTCGACCTCTTCGGCTCCAAAGACAACTCTCACTGCCAAACTTACTTTTCAAAGAGCGAGGACGCATTGGCCCATGAATGGCCCAACCTCCTACTGTATGCTTTTCCCCCGATCGCTCTGATTCCTCAAGTAATCAGGCGAATCAGGGAACACAAGGACGAAGTGCTTCTGGTGGCCCCCGCTCTGGAAGAACCATCACTGGATCTCAGAGCTCTCTCTTAGCTGCTAACAGCAGCTCCGTGGCCCATTCTCCTGAGGCAGGACTTCCTCTCTCAGGCGAACAGAATGATCTGGCACCCCCAGCCCGAGCTGTGGGCCCTGCATCTCTGGGCTCTCGACAGGAATCAATAGAACTCCCCGAGAATGTCCTAAATACCATTTCGCAGTCTAGAGCCCCATCTACAAGATGCCTCTACGCCCTTAAGTAGTCGGTTTTCTCCACCTGGTGTGAGGCCCACAGCGAGGAAACAACAACATGTGACATATCAGTGATATTGTCCTACTTACAAGAGCTGCTGGATAAGGGTCACTCCCCTTCCACGCTCAAAGTCTATGTGGCAGCTATAGCGGCTTATCACGCTCCTATAGCCAGACAGTCGGTGGGCTGGAACAACTTGGTTGTCTGTTTCCTAAAGGGTTCTAGGAGGCTCCATCCTCCCCGACCCCTCACAGTCCCTACATGGGACCTGCCCACGGTCCTGAGAGCCCTCAAAGGCTTCCCCTTTGAGCCACTACAATCTGCAAGCTTAAAAACACTGACGCTCAAGAACGCTCTGCTGCTGGCGCTAGCATCGGTGAAGCGAGTAGGTGACTTGCAGGCCCTCTCGATAAGCCCTGCCTGTCGTCCTAAAGCCAAGACACAGTTATGTCCCTAAGGTGCTCTACACTCCGTTTAGGGTCCAGGTTATTACTCTCTCTGCGCTTCCTCCTTCTGAGGAGGACCAGGAGTTTAACCTTTTCTGCCCGGTCAGGGCATTGAGAACTTACATCGAGCGTTCTGCATCCTTTAGGCAATCGGAACAACTCTTTTTCTGCTTTGGCGGTCGCACCAGGGGTCTCCGGTCACAAAGCAGAGGATTTCTCGATGGTTAGTTGATGCTATCACACTAGCATACTCCTTCCTGGGCCTCCAGAGCCCCATTGGAGTGAGAGCCCATTCCACGAGAGGCGTGGCCTCTTCCTGGGTGTGATCTAGTGGTGTGTCCATGGCAGACATTTGTGCGGCGGCCGGCTGGGCCTCGCCGTCCACATTTACCATGTTCTATAACTTGGATGTTCCGGCCTTGTAGGCTCGGGTTTATATGCTTAAAGTGGCACACACCTATCTAAGTGGTCTATTCTCAGGCATAGCCTGATTCCTCAGAACGCTCTTGGCCCTATTGCTAGTGCTAAGGCTGTACTTATGACCGTTGGATCGATTATCCAGGCCCGGGCTGACCTCTACGAGTTCAGTTCTCATGCCTCCTGCAGGATTCTTCAGGGCTCATAATTGGTCCCTTTGAGTCTTTATTGCTCAAGGCCAGTTGTACCTGAGATACAGGAACGAGTACTGCGTACCGTGCCATGCCATTCCGCTGCACGACTCAGGTCGTCGCTTCAGTCGAATTGGCCTGATTTCCTATGGTGAAGTGCCCGCTTACATAGCCAGATGGCCCTGCCCTTTCTGGCGGGCTTTGCCGCCATAGGCTCGTGCAGCGCCACTGACGAGCCATTGGTTCGTTTTTATTTACTGCACGAACCAATGGCCGTGCAGTCACACTGCGTGATTGATAAAATCTTCAGTTCTCAGAGAAAAAGGAGTTTTTCCCATAGCGTCTAGCGATGCAGTACGAGTGAAGTATCGAAAGGGAACTGAGGTTACGTAAGTAACCGAGTATGATCTGTTGGGTATTTTGGGCACATTCTGGGGACATAATAGGTGCACTTTAGATCTTTTAATCTTTAATTATTTTTTTAAAGATTTCTATTTTATTTTATTATTTTATTTTTCAATTAATAATAATTTTTATGGTTTTGGTTTTAAGTTTCAGTTTTAGTTTAAGCTTTAGTTTAACTATAATATCCCTGATACAAATACATAATAACTCAATATTCAGTGGTAAATATTGCAGGGACTTGATTTTGCTTTTGAAAGTTCATTGTATTTTCTTGTATTTTTTTATTTAAGTTTAATAAATAAATTAACTGTGCACAACAGCACTACTGGTATTCATTAGGAAAGTGAGCAGTGTTGTCATGTGTTTAAGGACAAATTAGTAAATTAATAACAACAACAAAAACGAAATAACTGGAAAAAAGTAAATACTTCCTCCTTTTTTATCAGTACAGCACTTTTCGTACTTATACGTAGTATAATCACAGTCCCTTCAAAATTTTAGATTAGCAGAAAACTACATAAATAATGGCAAATCCTAAACCTGTATACAGTATATCTGTCTTTACACAATTTTCTGTTTTGACAGCAAAAACCTATATCTTCCTCATATCAAGATGAGAAACATTTTTCTTTTCATATGCCTTGCATTATTTATCAGGAAGCCCAGCACTTTAGTGGCAGTTAAGCTGACCCAGTTCCATCCTGCTGTTTGTATTATGTGGAACGTTTGGGTCTGTGTTGGGATTCACTGTAAGCAAAACCAGTTCAGTAAAGCACTCAAAACATTAGCTCAAAAATATCCAGTGGTTCCATATTTAAAAAACTGGAATGTATTTGGTTATGACTGTTTATAATACAGCTCAGCCAAATTTATATTATAGATCTAGAGATCACCGACTGATCTGTTCTATAATACATCAATATAATGATCTTCATACAATAAAACTCAAAAATAAATATGTTAAAGCCACAGCCCAAAAAATCTTTAGTGCAACGTCAGCCAAATGCACTCGCTAACATGCTTTTAAGATCTGGATTCAGTGGGATTTATGGTGGAGTTTATTTTAGTGAATGAAAGCCTAAATCAAGTGGTGGCAGAGGTGGGTATTTTTCATTTGATTTAAAAAATAAAAATAAAAACTTTCTGCTACTTATCAAAACAGTTACAATTTTCAAATGGTGTGTGAGTTTTCCATATGAGTTTTGATAACAGAAATATCCTTATATATATATATATATATATATATATATATATATATATATATATATATATATATATCTTCAGCAAACATGGTAAGTTTAATTTTTGAGATCTCTACAGCATGCAATGTGAGTTTCCAGCAGTGAAAATCAGTCAAATGAAAAATCAACAGTGTTGCGGTTAATGTTTGAAACTAATGATGGCTGTTGCCTGACAGCAGAATGGTCTGTCAATAACAGTCAATTGAAAATCAGCACAGCATTTTGTAGCATCATTTTGTATGTATATCTAATTCATAATTATATTGCAAATAATGAATTATTAACATTATATACTGTATGAATAAAATGGTTGTATATAAGCATTAATATAAATAGTATTCATATAAAAAACACACGTTAATTATTTTATAACATCTGTAATTTTAATAACTGCATAGCAATACAACTTCATATTAATATAATAATAAATAGTTGTAAATAAGTTATAAACAACCTTGTATATAATCATTAATATGAAAAATATAAATGTTATATTATTATTATTATTATTATATACTGTATAATCTGTAATTTATATATTTCCTATGAATTAATCATAATATAGTATAATTAATCTTGCATGTAATCATGAATATAAACACGTAAATGTTATGTATGTGTGTGTATATACTGTATATAATTCATATTTATAAAGAATTATACAATTAAACTTGTATATAATCATTCACATATAAAAGTAAAAATTATTTTTTTTATATTATAATTATATAATCTGTAATTTATATATTTTCTATAAATTAATAATAATATACTATAATATAATTAAATTGGCATGCAATCATTAATATAAATGTAAATATATAAAGGTATATATACTGTAACTTGTATATAATCATTCATATATAAATATAAATAATAATATAAGTGTTATATTATTATAATTATTATTATATTTCATAATAATTAGAATATTATGTTCTTATTGTAACATAACTTCTTCAAATACAGTAGTTTTGTATCTTTGCAACCTGTTAAAACAATGAGTTCCAGTTGTTCATGATCAATGAATATTGATTTTTAATAATTAATAATAAAAATGATAAATGTTTGAGACTTTTTATAGAGCAATTTCTAGCAGCTGAAATAGTAGAGTACATAAAATGTATATAATTATAATTTATAAAAAAGTGGGCTTCCGATTCTGTGATTCCGTGTGGGCTTTGTGAAGTTCCTGTGAATAAATACTGGTCGCATGAATAAAGGCATTCTTACTTTCTGTGTTCTCAATGGGAGTTGAGCAGCCACCTCACCACCATGCTTATGTCTGCGTCACACACTCTCTAACACACACTCCTCTCATCTAGTCCATGGCTGGCAGGTGAGGAAGACTCAGGCTCAAATACAGGCCTAGAAACAGAGCGAGAGAGAAAAGAATTAGTGAACAAATCTCACATAAACTCCAGTGCCCTATAAAGCACAGTAATGTAGTCTGACTTTAGTCATATTATGCAAGCGTGACCCAATATCCCAGTGACCCTCTTAAAACACCCCTACAATCTCATATACTGCTGTTTGCTCAAATATACCCTTACGAACATCTCTATTTCATCTCTAAAACAGCAGTGATCATAGTTAATGGAAAGTAAAAATATGAGTATTCATGTAATTTATTTCTGTCACTACAGAACGCTGTTAAAAACAATACATCATCTGAGATGTGCTGGAAATGATACTGTGGTGAAAAGGTTTATAACTTTCAGAAAAAAAGCAAAATGAGATTCATATTTGACTGATGGAAGACTTGAGTAGGTCAGAAGTAGAGCTGAGGATTGTGAAGAAACTTGAGCTCAGTAGTCAGAGATCACAGTGATGTAATGCTTTACACGAGAGAGGAACATGACAGAGCCTGTCAACCGTCTGATCACAGTCAGTTTATTAAGGTATATCTGAGTTGCGTGTGCAGAAATGGCTGATTAGACTGGTAAGGATAAATAA